>NC_056745.1:782905721-782920721 GCF_019279795.1 Protopterus annectens
ACTGGTGTTGTAGACTGAAATACAAACACAAATGCAAAGGCAGAGCTATAACCCCTTGTCAGGGAAAGGAGGACATTTTTTTAAGTCTACTGTTCATGATTATGCTTCTGATGCATCAGAAGTAAAGATATAAAGCATGTGAAAGGTTAAAATAATATGTAGGAACATGTAGATACACACCTCCTTTACTAGTTGACGATGTGGTAGCTAGCACCTCTGTTCAAAGTACTTTGACTTTGCCTACTAGATGGTCAATGTTTCAATAAGTAAACAGAGTAAGACGAAAAAATCTTCTTACTCAGAGTAGACCATCAACTCCCCTAAGAAGAATAAGTGTAATTGACAGCTAACTTTTGTAACGTATCCTGCAAAGGTTGCCTGTTTCATTTCACACAAAATGTATGGTGAAAAGTACAGTTGTTAGGTTTGTCAACACTGTACGGAAACTGTGTACAATTTCAACAGTCTGTTAAAAAGTTGTTATCACTATCCTTTGTTAAAGAAAGTGAGGTTGTGCCTGCATTTCAAGAGTTGTGTAAATCATTCCCATCTGAAGGAAAGGAATTACTGAATTAATTTTCAGACGTGTATGTTTTTGGGCGTGCACATAAACAGCTAACACATTTGTCAACTACTACTCGTTTTCTACCTATTTGCCCTATTTCTTTTTGGAATATTTACTGTTTAAATGAGATGGTGCTACCTTGACTCAGAATTACGTAGAAGGCTGGCATAGGAGGATTAGATGTTTGCTTTGGAGAAGAATATCTGATATTCCAGCTGTCATTTCTGTTTTAGCTAGAGAACAAAATAGAGTGGATGACTTGCAGTTGCAACTTATGTTAGGATGTCCGCCTTCCCCCCAAAAAAGGAAAAGCATAGAATGGCAATATCATTTACTGACACTATTGCAGAAGAAAGAGGAATACAGTTTGCAGGATTTTGTAACAACAGTAGCGATGCTACTGAAAATGTAGCATGGTAATTGTGTTGTAAAAGGCTTTACACATCAAACAGAGACTTCACTATTTCTTTGAATGTAAATAATATTATGTTTATGTATCTCGCGTATTGAGCACTAATGGGAATTTATAACAGGTTGCAAATCACAGAAGTTTAAGCAGTTTATTATGATTTCTTTACTTTGCTTGTTTTGTTTTATGTGTGGAACACTAACAGGGACGTTATAAACATGACGGTAGTGTTTATTTATGTTAGGGAGTTATATTTACTTTTATTCACTTTACCTACACCAGGATTGCAATGTTGGCCAACCATTGCAGTTCAACATTATGCAACTCGATGTCTATGTGTTTCACGAATATAGTAGATCGTTATTTATTTGTTTTTTTCAAAACAGGTTTATTGTTTTAACATATAAGAGAAATGTCATAACAATTTTATACAAGTAATTAAAAATAGGTATTATTATAATATTCAACAAAACAACTAAAGTATTTACAAAGACATCCACTACAATCAGATCAATTAATTAAACTAAAATAGCATGTTATTGAAATTAAATTTTTTTTAACAAATTTTGTAAATTATCCCATACAATATAATAATATGTTTTTCTATTTGTTCTTGTCCTAATTGTGTTTATTTCCATATGGCACACTATATTCATAACATTTTTAAATTCATTGAACGAAGGAGGTGTATCTGAAATCCAATTTCTAGTTATTATTTTCCTAGCCACTGCTAGAATAGACCATAACAAGGGAAGCTTAACCTTTTTAACACTTTGAGGTACAGGTGTGTTGAATAGTATAAGAGATTTAGAAATAATGAAATTATCTGTAAAAGAGCCTGCAAAATTCATTAATTGACTTCCAGTATTCTTTCAATTTTATACAGTCATAAAACATATGAGCCCAGTCAGCATTAATTTCTACATTACATCTCTTACATAAATTATCTTTATTATTTATTTTATTCATCATCAAAGGTGTATAAAAGATCTATGTAAAATTTCCATGTATAAAGTCTCCAGACAATGGAAGACGTAGTTCTATAAGCAGATTCCAATATATATTGTTTATCTTGTTGATTTGGTGGGTCCCCATTAATAGAAGTGAAATAATTCCAGTATGAATCTACACTGTAAAAGTTTCTTGTCTGATAATTTTATGTATGTATGAAAGTTTACCTTTATCAGAAACTTTATGTTGTAAATTTAATATCAAGTAATCAATCAGTGTTGGAATAGATTCTTTAACTGTTATAGACATTAGATCTATTTTATTAATGAGATGTTGTCTAAAGGTCTGAACCTCTAACCAGCAAGTTTCTCTTAGATCAAATTCTTGTTTTAAGAAATCTAGATTTTTAACTTTATTATCAGATATCAACTGATACCAGTACTTTAGATCATTATCTATAGTTAAATGAGTTCCTTCAGAAGTAGATGACAAAAGCATACCCTGAGTATACATTATAGGGAATACAATAAAATTCCATTCCCTATACTTAGGGTGCATGAATATAAAGTTACGATAACTAATAATAATATTTAATGGGTAACAAACATAGAAGTTATGTTCTTACCATAACGTTCCATGTTAGTTGTCTTCTTCTCGCCTTCTTTCTTGCTGGATGGGTTCGGAGCCGACCTCAGCTCCGACTTGGCCACTCTAAAAGCTCGAGAGTTGGTTCCACTGGCTCAAGGCTCCCCTTATATCCCACAATGCTAGGCGGTATTACCTCAGATCTCGTTTGTAAGCTATGCCCAGCTAAAAATAACTCCAGAACCACTGGAAAACGGATAAACCCACCTCTATAAAAGGAAGGGAAGAAAGAGACCTGAAAACCTGATGAAGGAATATATGCACAGAATAGCATATACCTATAAACAATAGAGGTGGTAGAAAGAGAGGTCACAATCAAACTCCTCTAGGTCTGTCCAGGCTAGGGGGAAGGCGGGTGGGATGCAAGAAAGAAGGCGAGAAGAAGACAACTAACTTGGAACGTTATGGTAAGAACATAACTTCTATATGTTAAGTTGTCCATCTCGCCTTCATTCTTGCTGGATGGGACCGCGTCCCTAGCACCTTGTCCCGAGTGGCCTATCGGAACAGACTCTTGAGAACAGTGGAACCAAAGTTAGCTCTATGTCTAGAAGCTAAATCCAACTTATAATGAGAAATGAAAGTGTGAGGAGTAGCCCAAGTAGCCGCTGCACAAATGGTGTCAATAGGCAGCCTGTCTTGGAAAGCTATAGAAGTAGCCAAAGCTCTGGTAGAGTGGGCCTTGGGTTTGTTAGGCAGCTTTTGGTGTCTAATTTCATAAGCAAAGGAAATCAGAGATGTTAGCCATCTGGAGAGTGATACCTTCGAAACTGAAAGTCCCTTTCTGCCTTCTGCATAAGAGACAAACAACTGGTCAGTTTTCCTGATCTGTTTGGTTCTATCCAAATAATACCTTAACTGACGATGAACATCTAGCCAATGCAATTTTTGTTCAGACCTGTTAGAAAAGTTAGGAAAAAACACAGGGAGGTCAATGCTTTGATTTAGGTTAGACGCAGAGGCTACCTTAGGTAAAAAGGATGGATTGGTTCGTAAGGACACCCTGTCTTTATGAAACAATAGATACGGTGGTCGACTACTGAGTGCATGAAGTTCTGAGACCCTTCTAGCTGAAGTAATGGCTACCAGAAAGAGAGTCTTCCAGGATAGCAATTTCAATGAACAGGAAGCTGCAGGTTCGAAAGGGGGAAGAATCAAAGATGTGAGAACTAAATTAAGGTCCCAAGAAGGAGGAGGATTTCTTATAGGAGGTCTGAGAAGAAAAACTCCTTCAAAAAAGCTTTGCAAAGCTTGTGAGACATGATGGCAGAATCTGAGATGCCCACATGAAAGTTAGAAATAGCTGCCAATTGAACTTTAAGAGTAGAAGGAGATGAACCTGCATGGAAGAGTTCAGCTAGAAAATCAAGGACTATTTGGATGGAAGCAGTGAAAGGATCTATGTCCCTTCCTTGAGCCCAATAGGCAAAACGTTTCCACTTACTAAGATAAATCTTCCGAGTGGAAGATTTATGGGAAGCTATCAAAATATCTCGAACAGAGTGAGATATTTGAGGAAGCCTGGCTAAGGTTGGAATTGGAGGAACCAAGCAGTGAGGTTCAGAGAGGGGAGGGAGAGATGTAACTGACCCGATTGATGGATCAAAAGATCTGGAACTAGGTCCAGATGCCAAGGTTGCTCCAACAGAAATTGATGTAGAAAGGGGAACCAAACCTGTCGAGGCCAGTAAGGAGCAATGAGGATCAATGAGGCCTTCTGAGCGATAGCTTTCTGTATCACTTGAGAGATTAGTGGGAAGGGAGGAAATGCATACAGAAGTCCCCGGGGCCAAACTTGGACTAGATCGTCTCTGCTGGGCTGGCCTGGTAACGGGAATAGGGTGAAAAAATCTCTGCACTTGCTGTTTTGGGGAGTAGCAAAAAGGTCGCAGCAAGGCTGACCCCACTTGAGAAAAATTTTCTCCAGAATAGAATCTTTCAGAGACCACTCGTGAGGCATGAGTATAGCTCTGCTCAACTTGTCCGCGATTAGATTGGACTTCCCGAGGATGTGCATTGCTATCAGAAACCGCTGAGAAGAAATCTCCCATTGCCACAGTCTGAGTGCTTCTCGACATAGGGGATAGGACCTGGTTCCGCCTTGTTTGTTGATATACCACACTACAGACATATTGTCCGTCTGGATTGCTATCGTTCCCAAGGGAAGAGAGTCTTGAAGGGCTTGCAATGCTAAAAGCACTGCTCTCATCTCTAGAACATTTATATGCAAGTGGCATTCGTCTGGTTGCCATATGCCCTGGACTGTTCTGCCCTGATAATGCCCCCCCCACCCGATCAGGAGGCGTCCGTTGTCAGAGTAGCAACCGGAGGAAGGAACAAAGGGTCTTCCCAGGAAGAGCTGAGGGAAGAAATCCACCAAAGAAGATGATTCTTGCATGCTTGCATAATCATAATGGTGTGGGACATCGGAAGTTGCTGGTACGACCATTGTGTGAAGAGCATCCATTGAAGGATTCTCATGTGGAATCTGGCTAGTAGAAGTAGAGGGATAGCAGCCGCCATAATCCCCAGTACTTTCAGAACTAATCTGGCTTTGACTCTGTTGCTGTGGAAGAGAAGGGAGACCAGTTTGCGTATGTCTGCTATTCTTTGGTCTGTTAGTCTCGCAGACATGTTGACTGTGTCTAGATTTGCGCCTATGAAGGTAATAGCACGACAAGGCGACAAAACAGACTTTTCGCAATTTATTGAGATGCCTAACTTTTGACAAATGCGAAAAGTGTAGTCTCTGGCCATTAGAAGAAGATGCTTGGTAGGAGCTGTGAGGAGCCAGTCATCCAAATATGGAAACACCTGGAATCCTTGACGTCTCAGGTGAGAAGCTACCACTGCCATGCATTTGGTAAACACCCGGGGGGCAGTGGTGAGACCAAAGGGCAGGGCTCTGAATTGAAAGTGACTGGTTCCCAGCCGGAAGTGGAGAAATCTCCTGGAGCGTCTGTTCATTTTTATATTATAGTACGCATCCTGGAGGTCTATAGAGCACATCCAGTTTTCCTTTCCCAAAAGGGGTAGGATGGATTGTAGCGTGACCATCCGAAATCTTGTTTTCTTGACCGACTTGTTCAAGATACTGAGATCCAAAATGGGTCTCCAGTCCCCTGTTTTCTTTGGAACCAAAAAGAATTTGGAGTAGATTCCGGATCCTTACTGGTCTGCTGGCACTGGCTGAATGGCTCTTTTTGCAAGCAACTTTGAAATTTCCAAAGCTGCTTGATCCCTTTGAGCGGGTGGAACATTTGGAAGGGATTTTTTTGATTGATTTGGAATACGAAAGAACGGAATGGAATAGCCTTCGGAAATGATGGACTGTACCCACTTGTCTTGAGTTAGGGATCGCCAGGCTTCTGGGTACAGTGACAATCTTCCCCCGACTGCCTCCGAAGGTGGACAGTCGGGCAACACCTCAGGGATGCTGGAAGGGCTTATCGGAAAAGGTTTCTCGGTTGCCCTGGTTCTGCGGACCCCCCCTGCCTCTAGGGTGACGTCTACCATTATTGTTCCCCCCTCTGCCTCTGGAGGGGAACCGACTCTGTGCATCAGGCAAAGTCCCTTGAGATTGTTTGTGGAACCACATTTTTCCACTTTTCTGGCCTTTGGGGTAAGGCCTAGAAGGAGTAGAAAAACGGACTCCGATGGCAGAAAGAGTTTTGCCATCCGTCTCGCACCTCGTCAAGGTTTCTTTCACTTGAGGACCAAAGAGAGATGATCCATCAAATGGGGAATTAGTGAAAGACGTTTTAAAGGGGTCCGCAAAATTGCATAGCCGCATCCAGGCATGCCGGCGTAAGGCAACACCTGTCCCTGCGGCTCTGCTCGCTCCATCAGCCGCATATGAAAGGAGGCACATGGAGGAGTTAGCTATAGAATTTAGGGTAGCCAGCTGAGCGTTCATCTTGTCCTGAAAACCCGCAGCTGTAGGATCCTTCAACATGTCACTCGCTTCCTTGATCAAATCTGTTTGAAGACGAGTGAAATGGCATAGGTAGTTCAGCGAACGCATAGCAAAGGTCGCTGACGAAAACATCCGCTTCCCGTACCTGTCCATAGACCTAGATTCCTTGTTAGGAGGATGGACAGGCACCGAAGGATCAGCTAGTTCCTTCTTAGTGGCAGCAGCTACCACCATAGCATCCACAGAAACTCCCTTGGTCAGAAATTGCTTATCTGTTGGTGCTGTGATAAACTTTGAAGGTCTCCTGGGGGTGGGGTCCACTGAGTCAGGAGCCGTCCACGCCTTTCGCGCTACCACCTGCATGAGGGGGTCAAAGGGGGGGGGGACACCCAGGAGGTGGAAGGGCGAGAGCCAAACGCCTCAAGATACACAGATTCATCCTCCGAAGGGTTAAGGGCTGGCCAATTTCCCCTCTGTTTCAGGATTTCTAGAATGTCTGCAAAGGAGACATCTTCAGAAGGGGAACGGGGGAACCTTCGGAATCCTCTAAATCTGTGTCAGAGGTGACAGACTCAGGTGAGTCTATGTGCTTCCTCTTACACTTTCTCTTCCTAGGGGGCTCCCCTGCCAATTCAGGAGAGGCCTCGGAAGAGGATGAGATCCCCACAGGGGATTCTTGAGGAGCTGGCTCTCTGCGGTCTGGGATAGGGAGTGAGTAGACATAACCTGAGGCACCGAAGAGGGAGGGGCGGAGCCGACTGTGGAGTTGAACCAGGTTCCAACACACTCCGCATGACCTCGAACGCACCCCTGTCAGGCAGAGCCAGAGGTCCCCACTCCGAAAAGCTGAGAACCCCCCTCAGCACCAACAGTGATGGCTCCGAGGCCGATGTCAGAGCCGAACTCACCAGCGCCGAGGCACCGAGAGGGAGAGTGGGGTCGGACAAGGGTCCGATGCCACTCACCCCCTCGGAGCCGACGAGGGAAGTCCGGCACCGAGATTCTTCAAAGGAAGAAATCGGAGCCGACGACGGAACCGAAGACAATTGTATCGGCTCCGACGCTATCACAGTCTCGGTTCCGAGACACCCCGGCTCCGAGCTCAAAGGAGTCGGAGGAGGAACATTTTGAGGGATAGGGTCAAGCATCGACTGATGAGTCGGGCTCTGAAGCATTTGGGCCAGTGCCTCGGACTTAAGAAGTCAACTCACTACCCTCTGAAGGTCATGATCTGAAAGCCTCGATGACCTAGAGGAGTGAGATCTATGGCTCTGTTCAGACAGCAAGGGAGACGCTGGAGCCAAATGAACGGAGCAAAGGGACGGTGACCTAGACCTCTTTCTAGATGTCGGCTCCGATGGTCTGATCGGAGCCGACACAGGAATTTCCAATGCCTCGGCTCCAGCTGGAGCCGAGGAAACCACAGAAGCTGCAGTCTGAGACTCATCGGCTCCAGCCGGAGCCGATGTAGCAGGAGGTTTCGAAGCCTTAGGCCTCGACTCAGAAGCTGGAGTCGAGGACCTAGAAGCCTTAGAGGGTTTGCCCGAAGTAGCAGTAAGGGAACCCTCAGGCTTAAGCAAACCTCTTAAAATGAGTTTATTTTTTCTTTCCTGCAGGACTCTAGGGCTGAAGCCATGCAAGTGTAAAGTTCCCAGGCAGTACACACAAGAAGTGTGACCGTCTGTCAGAGACATTTTCTGACAGCACGAGTCACACTTCTTGAAGCCTGAGACCTTCGAATCCTTGGACATTACAAGGAACAAGTGCAACCAAAGACAACACAAACACACCGGTTACACTATACACAAAATAACAATAAGTTAAATTAAATAAAATTACTCTAGATTAATAAGAGTCCCTACAGAAAAACACACACACTCCAAGGGAATGGGAGGGCCCGAAGGCCTAAGGGAAGAACTATAAGTTCTTCTGGTAAAAACAAGGATGAATAACAAGGAGGAAGGGATAAAACCTTTAAACTAAGGGGAAACTGGCTAGAAAACTAATTTTAAAGGGTTTTTGAACTTTTTTAAAACTATTTCCTACACTAACCTGAAGCCGGTGAAGCAACACGTCTCGATAGCTGTAGCGGCAAACGAGATCTGAGGTAATACCGCCTAGCATTGTGGGATATAAGGGGAGCCTCGAGCCGGTGGAACCAACTCTCGAGCTTTTAGAGTGGCCGAGTCGGAGCCGAGGTCGGCTCCGAACCCATCCAGCAAGAATGAAGGCGAGATGGACAACTTAACATCATATGTTTAGGTGTAATAGGTGAAGTACAAAATTCCTTTAGTAACCATAACATGGAGTTATTTACAATCATATTTTTATGTGTTAAAGAAATTTTCATGAAGTGCATACTAATTAGCTCCCAATAATCTTTCCATTTTGTGACATATGACTGATCTATTAATAAAGTAATAACTTTTACAATAGAAGAGATAGTATATAAATTAAAGTCTGGAAAAGAAATACCCCCTTGAGACCAGCTATTAGTATGTTTCTTTAATGCAATCCTAGGTCTATTAGGTGTCCATAGGAAATTTAACATTAGTGTATTCAGTTTCTTGATAATTATTTTTGTAGGTGGAAGTATTATTGATTACATTAAGTATAAAATCTTGGGGAATATTATCATTTTAATAATTGTAAGTCTCTCCTCCATAGTAAAAAACATATTATTCCAGGTATTAAAAAGATTTTGTATATTAAGAAAACAGGTATTATAATTATTATATATAATAGATTTAATATCTTTAGATAGTATTATACCTAAATAAGTTATCTGACCTGAATTGGGTACATATTTAGTAAAATCACTAATGAGAATATTTTTTCGTGTATATATAGGTAGTATTTTAGTTTTGCTTCATTGAATATTAAACCAGAAATACTTTTAAAATTCATCATTTTATCAAATAGAGACTGCAAAGAAGAATTAGATCCTGCTGATGTAATTAGAACATCATCTGCAAAAAGTTGAATTTTGGATGTTGTATTTTCATCTATTTCAAAACCCTCTATGTCAGTACTGTTTCTGATCAAATTAGCCCAAGGCTCCATTACTAAAGTGAATAATAGTGGAGAAAGTGGACATCCTTGTTTTGTACCTTTAAGAATGGGTATTTTTTGTGAAACATATGTTCCTACCTTAATATAAGCCAACGTTCCTTTGTATAAATGCTCAATTAGATTTACAAATGCATCTGAGAAGTTTGTGCACTTCATTAAGGTAAACAGATAGTCCCAACTTACTGAATCAAATGCTGAACTTATATCAAGACTAATAAGTGTTAAATCTTTCTTTTTCCTATTTGCAAAATCTATTAATGTTAAAGTTCTTCTTATATTATCAAAAGTATTTCTATTCACAATGAAGACTGTATGATCTATATCTATAATGCCGGGAATGATTGTCTTCAATCTATCAGCAAAGATACTCATAAACATTTTATAATCAACATTAAGTAATGAGATGGGCCGATATGAAGAACATCTAGTTGGATCTTTATTAGGTTTCAAAATTGGCGAAATAAATGTATATTGACAAGATGGGGGGGTTATTAACTCAGATTGGGCCAAAATAAAAACCTTATGTATTAATGAATATGTACTTTTAGAAAGGATTTTATATATCTCTGGTATAATACCATCATTACCCGGTGCTTTGTTTGATTTAAGCTTATTTATTTGTGTAATAACTTCTGTATATGAAATACTCTTGTCCAATAGTTTAATCTGTTGTTTATTAAGCTTTTTTTCATGTTTGTGGTTATAAACTCCTTTATTTTATCTTTAGGTTCCGTGTTAATGTTATTATGGTTAATTTTGTGAACGTGATTTCTAAATTCATCTAGTATTTCTGGTATGCTAGAAACATTCTTCTTTTTCCTTAGAGAAAAGATTTCTTTGATATGGTTTTGTTTATTCAACCTTTTTGTTTTATTTTTAAGTCTATGTAAGTATTTGGGGCTTATTGAATAAGACAAAAACTTGTATTTCTCTAAAGTTATTTTAACTTTATGAGTTAAAATTTCTTTGTATTTCTCATTTAGTTTGTTTATTTCTTCAATAACTTTCTTGTCCATAATATTTTCTTTATTATTATGTTTATAAGAGTCTAATTTACTTTGAATATCTAACAATTCCTTATCCCAAGATTTCCTTTTATTATTATACCATCTGATACTTTGTCCATATAGATATGATTTTAAGGCATCCTAAACATAAACAATGGAGACTTCAGGAGTATTATTTATGTCTAAAAAATGTTTTACTTCTGAAAGTATATATTCTTTATAGTCTTTTAGTTGAGTTAAGTATGCTGGTATCCTTTTGATCTGAACATTATGAGTATTTTTTATCATGAATTCAAAAACAATTGAATTATGATCAGATATATGACGTGAAATGATTTTGGAATTAATTAAATCTGTTACCATCTGGTTAGAAATAAAGACCCTATCTATTTTTGAATACGTTTTGTATCTGTTAGAAAAAAAGGTGTATGGTAATGACTTTGAATCTATCTGATTATTAATATCATTCAAATGATAAGAATTAGCAAAATCATTTAAATGTTTTGCATTAGATGTAATTCTTCTTTTCCCTATAGTGGTAGTATCACTTTCATGTAGTATACAATTAAAGTCACCAGCTAAAATAATATCTCCTATAGAGAATGATATGATCTTATCAAGATGATGTTTCACTGTATTAATACCAATTCCAGGTATCCAATATACATTAATTAAAGTGTAAGTCTTCCCATTAATTTGTATTGTAACCATACAAAACATTCCTTTGTCATCCTGATAAGACTTAATGGTTTTAGGAATGGGCATACTTTTATTCCATAAAATAGCCACTCCTCTTTTTCTGAGTGTGCTCTGAACTAACCAATACTGTATATTTGTTTGTGGCTAGTTTATCAATATCTTTTTTCAAGAGATGGGTTTCTTGCAGGAAGATTAAGTTGGCCTTATGTAAATTAATGTATCTTATTAGGCTTGCCCTTTTACATGGATTATTCAATCCATTAATGTTTAAAGAAATTCCTTTTAAAGATGTCATTTGGCATTTTTAAAACTTAAGAATCTTATGATCAAAATAAATAACAAGATAAGTAATGTTACATCTCCTCCTTTAGGTGTACCTTTAAATATAGCTGTATTTATTGAATCTCTTATGGGATTTCGTATAGGATTCAATTTTGTTTGTAGTGACAATGAATGTACAAAATATATTGTGGATGTCAAAACTATATACAAATAACAATGAACAAGTGAAAATAATGTAAGGATTAAACCTTGCATCCAGCCTGGAGTTATAAACTCCAACTTAGAGTAGTACTTACCACTCAAGTTAACCCCCTACCCTAAGCAGCAGTACCTCAGCTACCACCTTATCAATTTAATACTAGTTATATTTAACTGAGGTTAACAGTTTTCAGTTCAATTATCTAGCAAGACAAGACTACACATTTGGTAAAACAGCATCATATAAACTAAAATAAACCTTTTTTTTTTTTTTTTTTAAACTGTTCATACTACTATATACATCCATGTAATATAAAACACTTGTATTCAAATAGCATTCAAATAATCTTGATGTTAGAAATCAAGAAGAGAAAATTAGGTTCTAACATTCATTTAAATCAAAAACTTTGGCTAATATGATTCAGACATTACATATATTAAGATGCATCTATTTTCTGTCATGTAAATGCAATTAACAGCTTCAAAAACCTTGAATTGCTTGTATATGAGCATTTACTCAAACTCATTATTGTCAATAGAATAAAGTATTATATTCATAGAAATTGTTATAAATCATACTGCATAGTTATGCAGATTCTCAGAAACACACACATATATATATATATATATATATATATATTATATATATACACACACACACACACACACACACACACACACACACACACACACACACACACACACATATATATATATATATATATATATATACATACACACACACACACACACACACACACACACACACACACACACACACACACACACACACACACACACACACACACACACACACACACACATATATATATATATATATATTTATACATACATACACACACACACAAACACACACACACACATATACATATATATATATATATATATATATATATATATATATATATATATATATATATATATATACATACATACACACACATGCACACACAAACACACACACACACACACACACACACACACACACACACACACACACACACACACACACACACACACACACACACACACACACACACACACACACACACACACACACACATATATATATATATATATATCTGATCTCACTGAGTTGTGTCCTTACTGAATACCATCTTACTTGCTGTCCCTACAATAAATCTGTCTGCTTTATACAAAATAATGCACAGCAAACACATTTTAGTAACCAGATTTTACAACCATGCTATACTACTGCTTTAAAATATGTCACATGACAATTTCTTCCAGTATAGAGTTATAAAATTATTTATGCTTGTCAATCAGATGAATTAAATGAGTTATAGTAATGTATATGTTTGGAACATAAGTTTTTAACACAGATTATTAAGCTGCTGTTAAGTAGATTTTCAAAACACTTGAATAAATGTTTCATTTTCTATGCCTTCTAAAATAAGACATTTACTTACTACAAGAAACTGTATCATTTAAACTCATTATAACTGACATATTTTATGAATTATAACATAGATATTTAAGTAATTATATAAAATAACTCACATTTAGATGTTAAAGAGTTCATTTTCCTTCACATAGTCGCATTTGTATCATTTCTATTTCCTGGTAGAGTGTCATTGCTGAATCTGTGATGTGTCAGTGTGATATCTAGGTCAAAGGTGAGACTAGCTGCTTTCAGCTTCTCTGTGAGAATTCTGAGAGTTGAAGCTTTTGAAGTAGCTCATGGACACTGTGCATGAGACAGCCCACATCCCAGATTGTCTCTCTTAACATTTTGGCGGGAAACTTATTAAAAACTAGTGACAAACATTAATTTAGCAGTGTAAATGCATCTAAACATGACAAAACCTTCACAATGTATTTTACAGGTTATTACAGCCTCTATGTAAGTGAAATTAAGCCCAAAATTATTAATAAGTAATAAAACTCAATATTTTTGTCCCAACTCAATTTTTATGCAAATCTTATTATTTACTGTGTCTATATGATCAAAAGCATTTCTATATATTAATAAAGAAAAGAAAAAGAAAGTAGAAAGTAAAAGGGTGTAAGGCAGAAATAAAAAAAATGGAAGAGAAAGCTATAAGAAGTATATACAATGAAATATTACTTACTGTTTATATTAATAGAGTTAAAAATAAAACATATTATTTACTATTATTTAGTTCTAATTATTATTAGTTAAAGCATGACAGATTATTTACAAACAAGCATAAGCAGTGTAATCAAGAAAGTATAATTAGGAATAGCATTTGAAGAACATATAAACTTTTTACAAGGAATAAATATGTTATTATTCTATTAATCATATTTTCATCACTCTTCTCTCCCTGCCTTCCCCCACCCTTCACCCACTACATAATCTAAATAGAATGCCATTGTTTAAACAAAGAAAAGAAGAAAAGGAGAAGAAAAAATAAAAAGATAAAAAAAAATGTATCAAATTACTAACCTTACTTCTCCTTTTCAGAAAGAGAAACAAGTTGAATCACAACTTGCCATTAAATCTCCAGATATTTTGACTAGTTATGAAACAAAACATTTCTTTGCACACAGAGAATAACTTTGATTAAATCTTTTTCAAAATATTTGTTGCTTCTTGGAAATGCAGGAACTATATTTAAAAAGATTAATAATGAAATAAAATGATGAGAGAAAAAAAACCTAGAACAAATCATTTGTTTTTAGTCTCTTCTTCTTCTCTGAAGTCTTCCACGAAGTTTCAGTTGCCAGTCTCTTTAATGAAGGACTAGCCCATTCCATTTCTTCTATTTTATCCAAAATCTTATTTTTTGATAAACAGTAAAGCAGAGTCTAAGTCATCGAAAATTTTAGGACCATCAGGAAGGAAGATTTTAAGCTTGGCAGGAAACAGAAGGTATGTTTTAAACTGTGCTTTTTTAAGCTCCCTTATTAGTGGCAGAAAAACTTTTCTTTTAGCTATTACCATGGAAGAATAGTCATTGTCAAAACGCACAGTTGTCTCATTAATCTTAACAGGAGCTTTAGCCCAAGCAGATTTAAGAACCATCTCTTTATCAAAGATGATAAAAATCTAACTATAACTGATCTAGGATAGTTTTTGTTAGAGTTAGTATTAGCTATAGATCTATGTGCTCTTCGATACCAAAGAGAATGCTTCTGGTAAGTCTAAAGTTTTAGGGAGCCATGTTGTTAAAAAGAAGTAATATTGTTACCTTCAATATTTTCTGGCAGTCCAAAAATCCTAATGTTATTGTGCCTAGATCTATTTTCC
>NC_056745.1:782925721-782970721 GCF_019279795.1 Protopterus annectens
GTGTTGAAATAGAACAAGCCCACAAAGATCTGGGAGAGTTATGAAAAAGTAGTGCAAGACCTTATTTATCTGCACCTATAGCCTTAGAAGCTGTCTATAATAAACCCAGTAGAGAGAATCGTTCTTTCTTTTTATTTTACACTAGTAATGTTGAAGTAGCCACCAAGGTTTTCAGAAAACATTGGTCTATTCTATTAAACAATGATAAGATCAAACAGGTGGTAGGGACAAACCACATTTTACATTTAAAAACAGGAAGTCTTTGAAAAGACTTGTGTGTTATAATCAAAAGGTTTTTGGTGGAAGTGTTATGGAGGGTCCAGCAGGCACTAGGGGTTGTCAGAGATGCAATTTCTACTCTTATGTTAATATGAGTGTTTTTTTTTTTTTTTGTCCATGAAGACAATAATGCTAGATTTAAGTTTAATGTGTCAGCAGACTGTCAGACCAGTGATGTTACATACCTAGCTCACTGTGTGGTCTGCAGATCATTTTATGTTGAAAAAATGAACAGAATGTTTATGGAAGAATTTGAGAACATCTATACAGAATTCACATCCAAGATTATTCCAATGCTTTAGCTAAGCATGTAATTGAGTGTGGTCCTATGCACAGGTTTAAATGTTTTGCTTTAGAAAAGTTTAAATGAGATCCACGAGTGGGTGATTTTTGTAACTCCACTAAGAAAGTGGGACGTAGGTGAATCATCAAACTCCATGCAAACAGGGGGTTGGGTCTTAATGGGAAAATCCCACAGAAACCTGTCATTAAATACCATTCTGATTGGTCTTCCAATTTTATTTTGTAGCAATGATTGATTCTTATTATGAATGTATAGTTTTGATAGGCTATTTACTTTTGCATTTTTATTTTAAATGTGTAATAAAATATTTATTTTATTTTAAATAAGTTGATTTGAAAATACTTTTATGGGCTGATGAACCAATGGTTATCACGAAAGTGCTTACCTCTGTTTTATTCATTTCTTTTTTTATTGAAAGAGTATTAATGTCTTTTCATGATTCTACCCTGCCATGTTTCAGTGGTTCATGATTACTTTGAGTATCTTGCTTGTCTGTTGATGACTGCAAGAAGAACACTGTTATTTACCCATCCACTGATGCTAATCAGCTCCAGGAAAGGCTGGAAAACGTAAATACCTGGTCTACTTTCAGCCACCTAACCTGGACCAAAACACTGAAGGCAGAGGCGTGTCTATATTCATTAAGGATATCCACACCTTCAGACCAGCTGCTCAGCATAATGCAACCGAGATTATGCAAGTGCAACTAACACTGGGCAAGACCGCAATCCAAACTGTAGCTTGCTACAGATCCCCCATCATGTCCCAGGATTCCCACTCCTCATTTCTTGATACACTTGAAAATATTAGGGTACAACCTAACACCCTAATAATGGGCAATTTCAACTACCCCACCATTAACTGGGAAAACTACTCATGTACCAACTCTTGCGCTCAACATTTTCTGGAATTCATAAATTCCAGTGCCTTGGATCAACTTATCATAACCCCCAACAGGAGCTGCAATATCCTAGACCTGGTTATTATCAACATGGACAACTGGTGCTCCACACCAGAGGTCAATTCCTCGTTGGTCCGATCCGACCACAAGCTAATCACCCTATACATCTATATCCCTCCCCCACCCCCCATTAGGGAAACCACCGCAAAAAAATTTCCCCAAAGCCAACTTCATGCTTCTTAAGACAGAAGTGGCAAACTTCACGATACCCATGCTGACGGACAATAGAGGTATGACTGCTCAGTCCTACACAAATGCACTTTATAAGCACTTACACGAGTGCATGGATCGTGCAATCCCTAACAGAACCAAGATGCTATCCTCCAAAAAAAGGAAGCCAATCTGGTGGTCCCCTGCCATAAACAAACTCTACAACAGAAGAAAGAAACTGTTGCAAAAAAGGATAACATCCCATGATTGGAGGAACTGCCTGGTCAGCCTCAGTAAGAAGCTGAGATCCCTCATAAAATCCTCCAAAGCTAGTTACAAAAACAAAATTGCCACTGACTCTAAAGACAACCACAAAGCATTCTATAGCTATGTCAGGAATCTCAATAGCAAGACTCAGATCTGCTCTGAGTTACAGCACAATGGCACTAAATATACAGAACCAGCTGATATTGCCAACATCCTGGCAGATAGGTTCAGTGCTAACTTTACCCCCCTCTCATCCCCTAAAGGGCCCATTTCTATACCGGAGTAATGCACAATTCCTGTAATCATGGCTGCACAGGTAAAAAACACACTCTCCAAAGCCAAGAACACAGCATCCATGGGACCTGACAACATCCCAGGCTGCACTCTACATGAACTACAGGACAAACTGGCACCCCACCTAAGTACCATGTTCGATCATAGCCTCACCTCAGGCTATGTGCCCACTGAATAGTGCACAGCGATGGTTATCCCACTGCAAAAAGGGGGAGCCACCATGGACCCCAGAAATTACTGCCCTATTAGCCTGACGATCCTGGTCTGCAAGGCTACGGAACATATCACCATGGAACTTATAAGCAATGACATTGATAATCTCCAAACTCAGGACCCTACCCAGTTCAGGTTTGTAAAAAGCAGATCATGTCTCCTCAACCTGATAGACTTCTTTGAAGCGGTCATCAAAGCTGTAGATGAGGGTAAGGTGGCTCACACAGCCTATCTAGATCTCGCCAAGGCTTTCGACACCATCCCCCCCTCTGGAATTATAGATAAACTCACAAAACTAGGTATAAATCCCTAGGTCACAAGATGGGTTGCCAACTGGCTCACTGACAGAACCCACACTGTGAAAGTAGCAGACTCCAAATCCAACTTCAGACCAGTGACAAGTGGAGTACCACAGGGTTCAGTCCTAGGTCCTCTCCTGTTTGGTATCTACTTCTCTGAAGTACAGGCTAACACAGAAGAACTTTGGCTAACGAAGTTTGCAGATGACTGCAAACTAGGAGCCATAATCTAAACTCCAAAAGATATGGACATCCTACAAAAGGGCCTCGCTGAGACAGATGCCTGGTGTCAAAGCCATGGCCTCAAGCTCAATGCCAAAAAGTGCATTGTCGTCCCTTTTGGTAAAAACTCTGTACCCATGAACTTCCACATAGGCGGTAGTCTACTTAACACTGAAAGTGTGATAAGAGACCTTGGGACACAGGTGGACAGTAGTCTCTCCTTTGATAATCACATCACCACAGTAGTCAGGAAATCCTTCTATGTAGCACACCTCATTATAAAAGGTTTCTCATCCTGGAAAAAAGAGGTCATTGTTCCCCTCTACTCATCACTCATTAGACCCATTATAGAGTACAACACCCCTTTTGGTACCTCACAAGACATCTACAACAACTGGAAAGGCCGCAGAAATACCTCATAAAGAGGATTACCGGCCTCAAACAGATGCCCTACGCAGACCGTCTCAAAAAACTGCAGCTTTACTTCATCGCATATCGCCTACTCAGAGGCGATCTCTGCCTAACACACAAAGCTATGTCAAACCCAGAGCTTTTGGACATGCTTCACTTAAAGAAATCCCAATCCCTCCTAGCTACATGCTCTAGGGACCTAAACCTTGTCACTACAGTAAACAGAACATGTTGGAGGGATAGATTCCTGTCCCAGAGACTTCCCATACTCTGGAACAAACTACCTATCTATATCAAACAAAGCTCCTCATTAGCACTCTTCAAGAAAAATCTTGATGACTGGATAGGAGATAGGAAATTCACCCCGGGAATCACTTATGTGGCTCTCCTCAACAGTGGCACAGGAAAATAATTTTCTTGGGAGGCAACGGTACCTTTTGGCTAGGCTTATATAGGCCCTAGGGCCAATAGCCTATTACCTACCTATGAACCTTCGAACCTACTGAAAATAGTCTTAAGTTAAATGCAAAATAGTGCCGTGTAGTAGCAGAAGGTAAAGAGGCTGTTCCCACCTCATATAAATGGTACTCCTTTTCAGACAGACAGACATAGTCTTAAGAGACCTAGGTCCTTTTTGGACAATTCTCTCTCTCTCTCTCTCTCTCGCTCATTTGATCTTCATGTTTTCACCATTGTCAGTAATCCTTTTATCTGGCCCTGTTAATTTCCAAGGGAATGACTTCAAGATCCAAACAAAATCGTCTTGCCACTGTACTCTTCTCATATCAGATCCATTAGTTAATACAAGTACCTTCTTTGGTATGTATAAATCAAATCAAAGTACCCAGCTAGAACAGCCCCAAATAGCCCTTAGCAAGAATATCAAAGTCCTTAAATCTTTCAACTACCCTGACAGATTAGCAACATTTTCATTATATCTGGTAGCCTGCAGGCTATTGAGGTGACTTGCATCTTGCTTTTTGAAGCATGAAATACCTGATTCTATTTGACCTTCTCTTTCTTTGAAAAATCCAGTGGCTCTACAAACACCTACACTAGGGACTTAAATCTACACCAACAGATAAACAAAACTCCCTGGAGAGAAAAGTTCCTAACTCAATGTATTTCCAGCTTATGGAATAAGTTACTGCTACAAGTCAAAGCACTACTTTGACAAACTTTAAGGCTACTCTTGATGACTGGATGGGTAGACTCAAATTTACATGAGGATTGTCATATACGCCCATGATTTTTAGAGATAAGCACTATTATGAGCTTAAAAAAGGAGGCACAAACTTTTAAGTGTGTCTACTTCATGGTGTATATGGCTTAATATTTTATGGTCCTCATGAATGGTTACCTAGTATTGTTCTTATTTTCCCTCCCTTTTTTTAATTTCTCCAAATCTTTTGGGTTTTTAATACCATGACAGGAATAGACCCATTCCTAAGTCAAAGTACGATTAAAGTTCAGGAAAATAGCAATGTTTCACTCTTTGATGTCAGCCAAAAGTGCTTTTTGCAGCACCCGCAGTGTGCCCAGTAATGACTCCTTTTGCAATTTGTATGTAGTTACATGTATTGGTAGCATATCTAAATATGATTGTAGACTCCTTTTTATAAGACCCGTTGCTCCTACTACTATTAGAACTATCTGGGTATCTTTCTTCCACATTGCTCTCATTTCTGCTTGCATATCCTGATATTTTATGACTTTGTGTCTCTCTGTATGCAGGACACTGTAGTCACTGGGTGTGGTGATTTCAATGATCAATGCTACTTTTGTCTTCTTTTCCTGGACCACTATATCTGATTTTCTAGCATCTGTCTTTTGGACTGTTGCTAATGGATGATCTCAGCATTTCATGCACTCCCATGATGCCTTCACTTTCTCTTCTATCTTTGATAAACTAAACTTCACTCCAGTAACCTTTATTTATAGCCATTTTAATCCATTCATTTTACTAATTTGGGAATTTTTATTTGTACATTCTTGATTAATTTGCTCTCTATAGCCATGTATCTCTATATGGGCATAACACATGCACCCCTATCTTCAGGTTTAGTTTCCTCAGAGACAAGTAGAGGAACAATATAATATCTGTGTTCCTGGAGTCTGTTCTCTTAACAGTACAGCACTGACTCTATAGTGAGTATGGATTCCTTGCAGCTACACTAAATGCTGGAAAAAATTACAAAGAAATGACATACTGTTCAGTCAATAATTTGAACTAATAGACTGAATATTAGTGGAATTATTGAACTTCTTCAAACTTCTGATGATGTTACGCCATATAATATATAAGCTAACCACCATGTCTATCAAAGCCAAATGTGTGAAACTATGAGAGATGTAGGAGTTATTTTTATACAACATATTTATCCCATAGAGTTATCTGATATCTCCAGTGTTACAGAGCCAACCTGCTAAGCTGTGATGGCTCAGTGTCACAGACGGATGAAGCACTAACAGTAACTCTAAGACTTGGGAATGCTTAGCGACTACCTGCTGGAGAAACTGGAGAGGCAGTTATATTGAAGTGAGTGGCTTGTTTATCCCTGGTGAGGGAGGCAACATGATTGTTGACTCTATGACTGACTAATGGAGGAGGATGGCAAGGAGATGCAGCATGTAGCAGCCAGATCATGTTAGCAGCTACCAACTTATGAGAAACACAGTAACTACAAGGAAAATGTCAACATGTGTAGGACATAGGGTGGCATTGTTAGAATCCATGTACTTCAGGCTGTCATGGGAGTCAGCTCATAAGATAGGGGGGAAACATAACAACCTCTATGGCTGCCCTTGACAAGATCATCTAGTTTTAGGTAAACACAAGTGACTGCGTCCACAGGGTGTTGTGGTGTATGAGTGATGTGGAGATAACATGTAACCAATCAGTGACAGAACAACAGAAGAGGCCTAATGTTCATCATGCATGAGGACAAATAGAATTAAAAAAAAATGACTATTTTTTTACACTGTGGTACTAACTGTTCTTCTTTATATCTTCCACCTTCAAACACACCTTGGGTATTAACCAATCTCTAGCAGTTATGTTCTTTCATTATAACACATACTAAAATCAATACAGGCAACTTCAGCTTTCATTTAACAATAATTAAAATACCCCATTGCATAATGACCATTGAAAGTCTGCTCTATCTCAGCTAGTCTATTAGTCTACAAAAGCTACCCTCCAGTTGGGAAGATATCCATCTAATATTTGGGTTGTAAGTAATACATGCAAAAGGATCACTGTACTATTACTTAATGAGGTCTTGGTCATTACTACTTTTTATTTTCTTTCCTTTTCTCAGTCAAGCACCACAAACACACATTATTACATCTCACTGTTTAAAGTAGCGTGACACACTACCACTACTAATTCACAACCTGCAGCTGGTCCCATGTCACTTCACAGCTTTTCTTTCATCCATCCACAGCCCCCTTTTTTATTTTGGAACTCAGGGTCAGAATATCAACTGTAACCATCATTTAAAGCAAATGTTTACAACACCAGGTGGCTAGCTGAGCTGTGGTTGTTCTTTCATATCATACATACACATGCATGCGCACTGGTAACTATAGCCAATTTAGAGGGTCCTAGCCACCTACTACATATCTTTGGAAAGAAACAGGAAACTAGGCACCTGGTAAAATTCCACTCAAACACAGAAAAGGCATATAGACTCCACATAGAATACACCCCAAACAAGAATAGAACCAGAAAATGTCTTGCTGAGGGGTGATAATACTATCTACTGTGCCACCGTACCACCCATGCACCACTTATCCCCCTTCTTTACCTTGACAAAAATATAACCCAAAAAAGGACCTGGGCCCTTTAGTTAATAAAGGAAATATAACCAGTTATACACAAAAGAAAGGATGCTTGTAACAGTTAAAAATCCATGCATGACTTGGTCTCTAGGCTGCAATTCTGTTACTTAAATTTGCAAATACTAGCTGCCTTATTTAATAGAAAGTATCAGTGTCCATAATCAGAATGTTCTGGCATAAAAATTAATACATTGCCTTCAAGTTACAGCACAACTCTTTGTTTGGAGTTTAGCAATCAAGTGCATCACAAAACAAGACAGTTGATATCGTAATAAGGGACTATCTGTTTCAGCCAGCACTTACAACTCCATCATTTAAAACTTAAGAAAATGTTTACTTCATTGGTTTGGATGAGAATCCTGCTGCCTTCTTTTACAATTTAATACTGCAGCATTCAAAGTAGTGGGTATCCAGAATCTGGTGGATTATACTCCAAATTTTTTACAGAATATTAAGTCCTTCAATAGTATGACACTACAGCACATTATTATCATATCCATGCATTCTGGCACAATTCCTGATATTTATAAAGTTGTCTGTCCTTTTCCTCAGTCATAAAGCAGTTCCCAGACACCTTTTTGTTCTTATCCATCTATCAAAACTAGCCCACAGATTTTATGTCAATGACAAAATTTGCAAAGATATGGACCATGACCATCCCCTTACTAAAGATGGATATGCTAATGGATACTGATGACATAGTATGGCAGAGCTATGAAATTACTGTAGGTATATATGTGAACAACCATATTTAGATTTGGAATCAAGAAAAAGACTAGAGAATAAAATCAATAGAATAAAATCTGCAGCAGAGCTAGCCATCTGTTGGTGTGAACCTTGGCTTTAGATGGTTGTCACCACTAAAGCAACAGCCAACCCACTGTGCAAGAATTGAGAAAGGGTTTATAGATAGAGGAATGGATGGAATAAAATTAACTTCCTACATGTAACAACTATAGCATTGCTTATGGAAGCTGTTGCAGTAAATGTAGCAGCATACCTATGTCATAGGTTCATAGATTAGTACTAGGCTAACTGCCCTTGCGAGCCATTTTAAGCCTAGCCAATTATCCCTTGTGAGGCTCAATCCCTGTACCTTGTGTTTGTAAGGCAACCACCTTAACCATTAGGCCACCCTGCCAACCCATGAGAACACCATGTGGGAAAAGCATGCAGTATGTTACATCTGTATATGTGCAAAAGTTTGTGTATGAAATATAAGAAATTCAGCGTGGTATTCATAGTCTAGGACTTCCAGGTGTGTTGGAATGATATTAGAAAAGGACAGAAGAGATGTAGGGTGAAAATAATTAATACGTCCATATACATCTGTTTGAGGAAGTGCAGGACCATACCTCTCAACCTGGAAACATCAAAAATCTGGACAAAGGCCCATGAAAAGTAAATACAACTGGCCAAAAATCTGGACACTGATTAACATACATAATCATGTAACTAGACCCACTCCAATGGAGTTGTGGGATACCAACATGAAGATTGAAGTCACTAAATGTTGTTGTTGTGTCTTTCAGCTTTTCCTGGTTAGGGGTCACTACAGCAGAACTCCAGTCCGCTAATAATTGGCAGTAGATTTTTACGTGCCGAGTTGCCAGCCCTGACGCACAACCTTCAACAAAGGTACGCCCATTCACGCATGTCTCCACACAGAAGATGCTCTAACTGAGAATCAAACAGGACAACATCTTACTGTGAGGTGACAACGCTACCACAGCACCACCACCGCAGTTTGATTGAAGTCACTAAATAATAATAAATAATGGTAGACATTTGAATTTCAGACTTCATATCCCTCAGTTAATAATGCAAAACTCGTTATTCTAACAACTATCTGAGTTTACAGGAGAAGGAGGAATTTATGGGTTGTTGCAGTCAGTGAACAATGACAGACATTAGACCTTCATATTTCTTAATGTAAAAAATGCAGTCTTAAAAAGCCCTCCTCATTTGGCATACAGGATTTTCTATGTCAAGGTACAGTCTTCTTAATGAAATACTTGTTCTAATATCTTTTGGGTATCCCAATGTCTGATCATCACCTCACCCCAAATGTTTTATGCTATAAAAAATGTTCCATTATCTTTTGAGTATTCCTAGTGACATCCTCCTGGGTCCACATATTTAACTTGAAAAACATGTTCTATTTGAAATAATGATATGATTAATTTGTAGAGTATGAAGAGCACACATGTCTGCTAAGGAGCACTGCAGGGACTCTATATAGAGACGCCATCCCATCCACAATAGAAAATATCACCCAGAAAACAATGTGCCATCAACATATAATATAAGCACCTGCATTAACACCAGATAAACAGCAAAACTACACAGCAGACAACAGAAATCTGTAAATCTATCATGTGCCAACTAGTGCCAAACACCCTGGGACAAGAGGATCTCCATACTCCCACACTCTAAGGCATTTCACCACATTCAGTCATCACTCAAGCTTTCATCAGCCCAAACTCCTCCCCAGTCAACAGTCAACAACAAAGACTCTCCATTTTCTTCCTCTGTAAAGAAAAATGCTAAGAGGGCGTTGAATCCAATTCTCCGATCTTGCTCCTCCAGCATGCACAGTCCTCTAGCCAAAAAGCTAGAGTGTAATAAGAATATGCAATTATCTTTTTTGTTTTTCACCAATACTTAATTGGTCGCTCTACCTTTCTGAATATCTGTTCAGATGTTTATTCACAGGTAATCTGTCTTATCTGCAATTCTCTGAATAAAATCTGACACCCCCACTCATAGTCAGTCCTTTACATAGACCTGCAATGTTCATAGTACGACACTGTATTACACACTGGAACCAACAGCTCCACACACAATAGCCCTATGAAACTCCTGTCTTTTCTCCTTTCCTTCTCCTCGCCCCTTCCTCTCATTAAATCCATCTTTCTTGTCATTTCAGCTGGCTTCTATAAGCCTGGATGAAAGTGTGCCATATAATTAAGAGAAGGTGCCTACATCACACATAACAGGCAGGAAAAAGATGGGTATGGATACGGTGTATAGATCATGCATTCAAGGAATAGTTAAGGATATAGCAATACACAGCCAACACTCACTATTACATTTGTATGTCTTCACAGTGATCTGCGGCAGCAACTGTAATGAGTAAGGTGGGAAATTCAATCTTGATGCAAAAGAGACTCACAGTTGGCAGTGGTGGTCTCAAAAGTTGACAGAGATCTTCAGAAAAAGAACATCAGTCCATAGGTGACAACGGTACAGATTTGCTAGCAAATAACTATGGATTAAAGTCACTACATAATGACACACATTTGAGTGTCAGACTTAATACCTTTTAGGAAATGCATACTAAGACAAGTCCTGTTAATCTAGCAACTTTCTAAGTTTATAAGTGCAATATTTAAAATCTGTCCCTATTTTTAGGCCTTCGTACCCCCATTATTTTAGGCTTTGTTCAGATTTCTTGCAAGAAGTTGAGAGGTATGACGTCACTATTTTTCACGCTATGAAGCAAGCTTTCCTCACAGCAAAACAAATGCACACAACCCAACCACATAGACATCTCAAGACTTTAAATGAATCACAAACATCTAGCACTAAAGCAAAAGTTGAGATTTAAAAAATAAATAAAAAAAATCACCACCGGCCAAACAGTTCCCACTGAGCAGCATCTTTCTTAATCACTCAACAACCTTCTTATACCCTTATTACCACAATCACCATGGAAATAGACACACGAGACAGCGGTACTAAGAGAAGGATTTTTTTCTTGCAAATATGGCTGCACCATGAAAAAGAAAATGAAAAAACAGTTCGAGAAGCAGAAGTCGGCAGGTAATCCATCACAGAGGGGCTGAGGGCAAGACCTTATGTGCAGCCACCCCAGAAATATCTGATCCGGAAACTGATGCCCCTTCTGTAACACAAATCCACCATAACAGGATAAAATGCACACACAAAAACAGAAAACACGAGATTGCAAAAGCTTACTTACCAGGCTTAAAGAGAAGAGAAGGAATGTAAAGCCAATTTATTCATCACTGTTTACAACCAGTCTGGTATTAATATAAGGAAATTGTAAGCAGTCATATTACGTATCATTGTTAAAAAGAAGGGGGGGGGGAGAGAACAAAGGAGCAGGCCACAATTAAATGAATAGGAATTACCCAGCCTCTGTTTTTTGGAGATCCTCTAGCTGTAGGTGCAGGATGGAGCTATGAAAGGACAGCAAAAGCAAGGTAAGGTAATGCCAAAATAATTTGTATGAACTGTGAAGGGTACTGATCTATGCAAGAAGCAGGCCTGAATCACAACATAACTACACTGTAGCTAGGGAATCGTTTGCTGAATGTGTGGTAGTTTTCAGCTGTATGTTTTCCCATAGTGTATATAGGATTTGTATGTGATTTGGGGGCAAGTGGGGAATGTGGTGGGAGCTGTTTTTTAGCATAAATGACAACCCTGCATAAGAAAACAGGGAGAGGTGGCTAGGGCAATTTGCAAGGTTTGCAAGAAAGGAGGTTAGAGGAAGGCATTACTGAGGCAGAGAGAGAAGCTGAAATGAAAGGGGGGAACAAAAAAAACTCAACAGATCATTTTTTTGTCTTATGATCTTGCAATTATCTGCTCTGTGATTCCAACAGTAGAAATTCATTACAACTTTCATTATTGAGTTCATCATTTTAGTTAAGTACTTGTTTTGCTGACAGTAGAATTTTCTTTTGGTGGGGGAAAGAGCTTGTTTAGTAGCTGTCGCAGAAGATTGTAGAGAGTTTAAGTTTGCATATTTGAGGAATGTGGCTAAGATTTTACCACACTTTGCATTTGAATATCATTGTGGTTAGTGTACTTTACCTCATGTTTTTGTGCAGGCATCTGGCAGGGGAGATGGCATGTGTGCTGAAGCTGAATGAAGTGCTCAGTAGAATCTAATGATAATTATTTACTTTCCCGTTGTAACGGACATTTCCACTATTTTCTTTTAATTCGTACCTTTGCAGAAACCAATTACCCTGTACATGCGGTAAATAACCATGTGACATATACTGCATGATTTTTCTGATCCACATAATACTTGGAAGACCTGTCAACTGTGCAGTAAACTTTGACACGATTTGTAAAATAAGGAAAAAGTTAGTATTACTTATAAAAGAAAAATATTATTTAAGAGTCTGTTGGTTTTCAGTAAAAATGCAAAGTTACACCACACTTAATTGTTAATTCTACTTAAGTCTTAAACAGCCCACGTTGTCCTCTTTGGTTGGCAGCAGCTGCAGGTTGTATGATTACATCAGTGGCAATGAAAAATTGAAAAAAAAAAAAATCGGGATTTGAAGGGGCCAATCAGGAATTCATGGCACCCCATTATTTTGCCCTCAAAACCGGGAAATTCTGAGGAATTTGGCACAGTTGAGAGGTATGTGCGGGACATCTGAAATATAATGGTGCCATGTAGGAATTCATTTTTGACATTTCTAATAATTGTGGCTCACCTTATAGTTTACTTGATAGGCAGACGTATCATACTTATGTAGGAGAGGGGTAGACAGATGGACAGGCAAGAGATACAAAGGAAAGACACCTCTGAAAACAGTCCTTAAGAGCATTCCCTACTGCTGGGTTATAAGCTTTGACAAGATGCAAATGTACATTTATACATCTGATAATCACCTGAACATGACACAAAGGGCATTCTACAGCAGATTCTGAAACTTTGCATACTACAGGAGCACTGATAACCTATTGAATCAAGGTAACATGTTGATATTATCCATCAGCAGAGTCATGACAGTATGCAGAAACCATGAGATGACATTCACATCCATTAGCCTAAAAGATACACACACATAAAGAGGGGTGGGTGTGAAGGGGTGAATAAAAAGACAGATGGACATGCATCTAACAATGTTTGGTGGTGGGAGTGAAGGGGTGAATATCAGAAGAGATGGACATATACCTAATAATGTTTGGTGTAATGTAACATTCATGGACATGTTTTTAGTGTATTTTTATTATTAACCTGCCATGCTCTGTAGTATGAAATGACTGATACAGGGGTAAAGAAGGGTTAGGAGAGGGACAACAGTTTTATGACATGCAGAGCAAGGATAGATAAATATCTTATAGTTGTGGTTATGGATGTCACTTCAAATACTTTTTTTAGCCAGTATTCACTATATCTCCATGAGAACTCATAACTGTAGTCAATGTTAACATGTGAGTTTAAGCAGTATTGTGCATAGAAAACCAGACTAGTGAGGACGATGGCAAAAACTCACCAGGTTTTGCCATAGGCTTGAACAGCCATTCACCACTGCTCAGCACTGGTGTCCAATGCCAACCTTCGCACAAATGCAGAGAACAAGAAGTGAAGGCTTTTCAACAGGCCATTTTGGTTATGCATGCTGTGTGTGATTCTATTTCTTGAACAGACTAAATGTGTGAAAATTGTGTTGATAGGAATGTGGTGAAATGGGAGGGGGGAGCAATCAGAGTGAAGAACAAAGGGTAAGAAATACAGGCATCTGCAGGAGGGAATTAGGAAAAAACCATAAATATCCTCTTCTTCACTGCAGTAATGTGCACATGTAGACAACATTTGATGAATTTGGACTGTCACCACAACACAAATGGGTGACAACAATGCAATGATGTTGTATAACCAACTGGACCAGATCAAGTCTTTTGTGAAGACATATATGAGAAGTGGAGAGCTACGTATGGGGCATTTTTTTTTGTGGAACAGATGCCCATTTTTGGGGGATCAGGTAGGTAAGGTAGGTCATACAAGACAGACACAGGGATGGTGATGGACACAAAAAGGTTGGGGGATACCATGATTGGGAATAGGTAGGGGACATCAGAAGCACATACCTATCAAGCATGGGAACAGTGAGAATCTAGTTCTCACCCTCAGAACAGTCATCACTGTCCACTTCCTCATTTGTCTGTGAGACTGCTTGAAATTGGAATCTCTTTTCGATTTTTAGGAGCACCTTCTCCAGTTGGCTTATGCAGACAACAGAGCCACTCTCTGTTACATTGTGCATCATCCCTGGCAGCTCCTGGCAGGTGACATAATCACCACCTCTACCAGTACTCCCTGAGGGTCTGAGGGTACCACTGTACCACCAGCTGGGGCACTGCTATCTAACAAAGGATGGGCCAGGGATGGCAGGGATTGTGGAGGCAGCCAACCAGATTGCATCCCTGAGGTTCTGGGTGTTGGTGTGGCAGCTGGTGGATGGTGACAGGCCTAGCCTCAGTGGTTTACCCACATCCCTGTGCTGAAATGCATTTATTTTGTTGTGAGAAAAGTATGACATTAGAAAGGTGTGATTCCAGGTAACTCACACAAGAAAAAAAAAAAAGAAAAAGAAAGAAAGAAAGAAAGAAAGAAAGAAAGAAAGAAAGAAAGAAAAAAATATATATAAGGGATGGGGTGAGACAGAAAAGAAGAGTGATAAGAGACCTTGGGACCCACGTGGACAGTAGTCTCTCCTTTGATAGTCACATCGCCACAGTAGTCAGGAAGTCCTTCTACGTGGCACACCTCATCACAAAAGGGTTCTCATCCAGGAAAAGAGAGGTCATTGTTCCCCTCTACTCATCACTCATTAGACGCATTATAGAGTACAATGCCCCTTTTGGAATGTACCTCACAAGACATATGCAGCAGCTGGAAAGGCCACGGAAGTACCTCACAAAGAGGATTACTGGCCTCAGACAAATGCCCTACACTGACCATCTCAAAAAACTCCAGCTTTACTCCGTAGCATATCGCCTACTCTGAGGTGATCTCCGCCTAACATATAAAGCTATGTCAAACCCAGAGCTGTTGGACATGCTACACCTAAAGAAATCCCAGTCTCTCCGAGCTATATGGTCTAGGAACCTAAACCTTGTCACCACAATAAACAGGACATGCTGGAGGGATAGATTCCTGTCCCAGATACTTCCCATACTCTGGAACAAGCTAGCCATCTATGTCAAGCAAAGTTCCTCATGAGCACTCTTAAATCTTGATAAGTGGATGGGAAATAGGAAATACACCCCGGGGATCACTTCTGTGTCTCTGCTCGACAGTGGCACAGGAAAATAATTTTCTTGGGTGGCGTAAGCCAGGGAACAATGTTGGCTAGGCTTACGTAGGCCCTTGGGCCGATAGCCTAGTACCTACCTATGAACCTATGATTAGAACTATGATATGTCACATTCACACTTTATTACAATAAATAGACATCTATTATTATACTAGGCATAGATCTTTCACAATCCCAAAAATAATTGTGAATTGTTACAAGTAATCCTTGAAATATGCACATATTCCATATATGCTTTAAATACACTACAAAGTAAGTTAACAACATGGCATCAAAAGTCAATATTACTGCATTTCAACTTAAAAAATGATACTCATTGAATGTGAATCTATAGGTAACTTGTGGAAATTGAACCTACATAATCATAATATACAGTTACACTAGCCTAATACAATCGCCAGCAGCTATAGATGAAGGCATGCATGCTTGTTATAATTAACATATGCATGCCGATGTTGCTACTGGTGTATGGAATAGCAATAATTTCTACAATCAGGGTCAGGTGCTGCAGACATACCCCTTGCTTCTGTGACTCACGCCAGTCTCTCAGCATGTGTATCCCTGTTAGCTGTGATTTCCACTGCAGCTGTAAAATAAATGAGAGAAGAAGAAACATGAAAGCAATATGCATATCAGTTTTGGCTATCTATACCATTACATAACGTTTCAAGTTGCTTGATACATATACTTACACAACTGGAGAGTGTTAGCAGTTCAGAACTCATGCAGCCACTGGTCAAGCTATGCTTGCTTGTACCTCTTAAGGTCACTGTAATGGTGCCTGCCCTGCTCCCCAGTGCATGGGATGCCAGTTGCACTTGAGCCGGCCTTGGCTAGGCTGTTCCAATCCTCACCCTTGTAGTGATACCTGGTATTGTTTTTGTGCAGCAGCCTTCAGCTCTAGTGCTTCATGAAGAGTGCAACAAAGAATTTTGGCTCCTCTGCACCCCACCTCTGTGGCCCGAATTTGGCATCATCCTTCCCATCACCTTCCATGAATGCAAAGGTCTTCCAACAAAAGTAGCAATGGTTTTCTGATAAATTGTGATCTTGCATTTTATGACCACTGCCCAAACATGCATAACCATGCCAACCACATTTGCATAAAATTAAGCAAAGAGAAAAACTGCCAAACAAAGAGGAAGGGAGTTTATGAAACAGCAATGATGATGTGACATTTGGCAGTAATTTTTAGCATGTGTGCCTATATACCTGGTCACATTTCATCCAGTGGTCAACACTGAAATGCTAAACGGCTTAACTTTTAAGCCTTGACATTAGAAGAAGTAAAGTGATGACTTGTAACATATTTTGTTGAGACTTACACACTGTTAAAAGTAATTTGTTCAAGGTGGGATTCAAGCCTATGTAAAAGGGAATGCATGCGTTTTCGCACAGGTGATTACCCCTCATTGCCACAGAAGAAGTGTTTACAAACCATTGTCATTACAGATATATAGACCTTAAAGAGTCACTGGTGCTATACTTCAATAAGATCTGTATGTGTGTGCATGACAATAATGATTTTGTAATAAAAATGCAGTTGTGTATCTGTGTTAGGCACAATGGTTTACTGAAAATCATCTGCCTCCCTCCCATAATCCAAGTATAACTGTAAAACAGACTGTATTGTCAGGTATGAATCATAACTCCAAACTCTGTAACTAAAGTCATGCAAGTCTATCCATTTCCAATGTATTGTCAGACATTAGTCATGCATCACAGCTTAGACTGCATAAGCCAGGACCTTTTAATGTTACACACATATAGGATTAATTGAAGTATAGCACCAGTTACTTTTTAAACTTTATACTTCTAATGACCATGGTTGGCAAGCACTTCTTCTGTGGCAATGAGGAATAATCATTTATATAGAAATGCATGCATTCTTTTTTACATAGATTTGAATCCAACATTGAACAAATGACGTTTAACAGTGTGTAAGTCCCCACAAAGCATGTGCCAAGTCTACAGACGTATCCCTCCAAAGTTATGGATTAAAAACCAAGTCAACTAGCATTTCCATATTGACCACTGGACAAAGTGTGACTAGGTATATCAGCACACATGCTGTAAATCAATACCAAGTCTGAGATGAACATTCCTGTTTCATAACCTCCCTTCTTCTTTGTTTGTCACGGTCTCTCTTTCCTTACCATCATGCAAATGCAGTTGGCATGGTTGTGCATGTTTACTCACTTGTCAAAAAACACATCACAAATTGGCAGTTTTAAGAAATATTATGTGAATTTGGTCTAAGCAACACACTTTTTCCTCCCCATCAAAGAGATAAACTGTTCAAACATGCACATACAGGGAACAGAGGTGACTTAGCAAAACAGAGATGATCTTTCATTTACATTGTTTTTGGACTACTACAGGAAAAACTAACTGAAGACAGGTCAGGGAAAGAATTTCTTCCCCATCTAGATGTCTAGTTCCCTGACTATCAAAGAAGCATTTCTCAGTGCATCTCCCTGACCCAGAAAAGATGGTTCTCCCATGCCTGGATCGGACACTGAAAAGCCAATAAGGCCATGACTTGCCCCTGGTTCATGGTGACTGAAAGGACTACAAAAGAGGAAGCCAGAGAGCTAACAACCGCAGTGACCAAACCTGATAGGACTGACCTTTACCATGAGTCAACCACATCCAACTCACTACTCCACTACACAGACAATCAACAGAGCAAAATTAAATTGCAATAACATTTACTGTATGTTTATACTGCTTTTTCCAATAGCATCTTGTAAATGCAGTAGAAAGCACATCACCAAACCTAATACTGTGGCAATCCTTTTTTATTTCTCTGCTCTATTATTCTGTCAGGTGCTTGCCTACTTCTGCTCTATACCTTGAAAAGCTTAGTTTTATTCATTCCCCTATGCAATTTGGCTTCCCATAGATCCTATTCCCATGTGTTCTCCCATAATAAACAAGTTCTTCGTCCATCCTCATAAGTGAAATACAAGCTTTCCCCCTCTTCTTACCTATACTATTCACTGATTGTTTTTCTTGTTCGCGATGCTTCTTTGTTCCTAATTTAGTGTAAACCTACATAGTATTGGTAGCTCACATTCCCTGTGATTTTTACTGTCATTTTCTCCTACCAGCATGCCTTGCAGCATTTAAAAATCATTCTAGGGATTTGCGTCATTCTTTTCCCATTCCTCTCACTATCCACTTGCAGTGTTCAAGTTTCGGTGATGTGCTGAAACCGTTATTGTTTATCTGGTGCTTTTTTTGTTTTTTTAAAACTACTCTAGGCTGCTACAGTGTGTACCAACTAATGAGTTAACTCAATATTAGACTTTTGAGTATATTTCAGCTTAAGAATCATTTGTGCTTACTGAGAACAGTTCTGGGTGAAAGAACACTAACTGCATGGGTTTGCTACACTAGCATGTGGTATGGAAAATAACACTGATTTCTTTTGTTATGCCAGCTGCCAGTAGAGCAGCTCACTTGCCTACCAGTATGGAATAGAATGGGATTGTGGTAATGTTTGCTAGACTCCGTTTCTATGCCCAGTCAAGGGCATTTGTTTGTAGCTAATATTTTCTGCTTGCTGAGCTCATTATGTATGACTAATTGTATTTTAATAGCAAACATTTTTGTAATTCTGTCTATATATCCTGTATACAAATCGATATATTTGGCCTGTAAATATCTCCATTTTACTGTATATCCTGTTTGAGATGTTTACATTTGATTTTTGAATATTTGCACATTTAGCTATTTGACTTGTATGGAAGCTATATACTCGGGCTGTGTGTATCTGCATTTTACTGTATTACCTGGTTGAGAAGTTTATATTTGAGTATCTGCATTACTGATTGTGATGTTTATATGTAAGTATATGCACTACTAGTTATGTGGCTCATATGAACAGTTATACATTTGAGTTGTGAATACATGCATTTTAGCTGTATAACTGTAAACAAAGTGATATGCTTGCCTGTGAATAATTGCATTTTTAACTAAATTTCTGAACGTATCTGGTTCAGTTACATGCTGTTATTTTTGCTTGCTGCTAAGAAAGTGTATTATCTGCTTATATCTGGTTACTAACTTCCCCTTCTAGAAACTGCTTTTCTATCCCCTCTATTACCTGACTACCCCCTTCCTTTTCTTCTGCTGCTTCCACCATCTCTTCATCTTCCTTCAGCCTTATACTCTCAGAACCCTACCTTTTTATCTCCTTTACTTTCCTATATCCATTCTAAGCATACATTCCCTCACCTAATTTTCTATCTTCTTTTTCATTTTAGCTAACAACTGCAGTGGACAAACCTGTCAGGACTGACCTTGATCATGAGTCATCTGCATGCAGCTCACTCCTCCACCACACAGACAATAAACAGAGCAAAGCTAAATTACAGTAACATTTACTGTATGTTTATACTGCTTATTCCAGTAGCATCTTGTAAATATGGTAGAAAGCACATCACCAAACCTAATACTGTGGCAGCACTTTTTCTTTCTCTGCTCCATTATTCTGGCAGGTCACCGCCTACTTCTGGTTTATACCTTGAAAAGCTTAAATAGTTTTATTTTTTCCCCTATGCAGTTTGGCTTCCCATAGATCCTACTCCCATAATAAATAAGTTCTTAGTCCATCCTTGTAAGTGAAATACAAGCTCTTCCTCTCTTCTTACCTGTACCATTCACTGATTGTTTTTCTCTGCTCCTGTTTTACACCACTCTGTTTTGCCCTCGCTTTGCTTGGGCTCAGTCCTCTCCCCTACTCTACCCCCATTCCACACACCCCATTTCAATTACCTATATACATAACCTAACTCCTCCTACCAACCCATTTCAACCTATTATAATCCCCTATCCATCTAACCACTCCCATCTTCTCCTACACCCAATAATATTTGTTCCATTACTCTACTCTCGTTATCTTATTTCTCTCTTCAGTTAATCTTCCTTCCAATTTTCCAGTATTCCAACTTCCTTATTATTACACAACCTTTTCAAACTTACTCCCAATAATTCCTTAGCTACTACTCGGCCTTTCTGAGAACACTGGAAAATAAGAAGGTCTCTCCAAACACCATTATAGTGGGCGACTTCAACTACCCAAACATAGACTGGGAGCATTACTCTAGCTCCAACACCCTAGCCCAAAGGTTCCTAGAATTTATAAACTCAAATGCTATGGAACAACTTGTTACCACTCCCACAAGAGGGGAAAACATACTGGACCTGATCATCACCAACATGGGGACTCTATGCTCCAGACCAGAAGTGTATTCCTCACTGGTAAGATCAGACCATAAACTAATCTCACTGGATATTCACATCCCGACCCCACCCCTTGTCCTGAAAACCACAGTGAAAAACTTCTCTAAAGCAAATTTCACACTCCTCAAAACCGAGGTGGAATCCTTCAAAGCCCCCGGGCCTGTGGAAAATATGGCCCAGACCACAGAATCCTTTATAAATGCATTCTATGAACACCTTCAGGGATGCATGGATCATGTGATCCCAAATAAAACCAAGACCCAATCCTCCAAAGGCAGACGTCCTGTCTGGTGGACCCCAGCCATAAACAAACTATACAATAGAAGGAGGAAGCTACTAAATGATAGAGCAAAATCCCAAAAAGGGAAGGCATCACTGATCAGTATTAGCAAAAAACTACGGGCACTCATGAAATTGTCTAAGGCCAGCTTCGAGAGAAAAATTGCACAGGACACTAAGGATAATCACAAGGCTTTCTTTAGTTATGTTAGGAACCTGGGTGGTAATTCCCAGATATGCTCAGAATTAGTCCAAAATGACAAAAAATACACTGAACCCACAGACATTGCCAACATCCTAGCTGACAGGTTCAGCGCAAACTTCTCCCCCCCTCCCCACCAAAAGGGCAAATATTTATCCCAGCAGAGTGCTGCCCCCCTGACATCTCAGATGCTCAGGAAAGAGCCGACCTCTCCAAAGCAAAAAACACAGCATCAATGGGACCAGACGGTATCCCGGGCTGTGTCCTACATGAACTCCAAGAAGAGCTAAACCCAAACATAAAACTACTGTTCAATCTCGGCCTTACTACAGGATATGTGCCCAAAGAGTGGCGTACAGCAACAGTGGTCCCTCTCCATAAAGGTGGTGCCTCAACGGATCCTGGAAACTATCGCCCCATAAGCCTGACTAGCTTGGTCTGCAAAGCTATGGAAAGGATCATCATGGACCTCATAAATAAAGATATTGGGGACCTACAGACACTGGATCCTACCCAGTTCAGCTTTGTTAAGGGCAGATCCTGCCTCTTAAACCTGGTTGATTTCTTTGAAACAGTCACCAAGGCCATTGACGAGGGAAGGTGGTCCACACAGCCTACCTGGACCTCGCAAAAGCCTTCGATACAATACCCCACTCAGGCATTATAGATAAGCTCACCAGCTTAAATATAAACCCCTATGTCACTAGATGGATTGCAAACTGGCTCAAGGACAGAACCCACATGGTTAGAATTGCTGGAGCCATGTCAGACTCCAAACCAGTTACAAGTGGTGTCCCACAAGGCTCAGTCCTGGGACCTCTCTTGTTCAGTATATATTTCTTGGAGGTACAGGCCAACACGGAAGGACTGTGGCTGACCAAGTTCGCAGATGACTGCAAACTGGGCCATAATCGACTCTCCAGCCGACACAAGCATCCTCCAAAAGGGCCTCATAGAAACAGACAACTGGTGCCAGAGCCATGGCCTCAAGCTAAATGCCAAAAAGTGTATAGTCATCCCCTTTGGCAAAATCAAAGTGCCCACAAATTACCACATAGGTGGTAATCCATTAAGTACAGAAGAAGTAATTAGGGACCTGGGGACCCAAGTTGATAGCAATCTCTCATTTGACAACCACGTGGCCAAAGTGGTTAGAAAAACATTTTATATAGCCCACCTAATCATGAAGGGATTCGCATCTAGATCAGGGGAGGTCATCGTGCCTCTTTACTCATCCCTCATCAGGCCCATAATTGAGTACAATGCCCGTTTTGGGATGTACCTTACCAGACACCTGCAGCAACTGGAAATACCCCAAAAGTACCTCACCAAGAGGATCAAAGGGCTCAAACAGATGCCATATGCTGCCAGGTTAAAGAAACTCCAGCTCTACTCAGTGGCATACCGCCTGTTCAGAGGCGATCTGTGCCTGACGTATAAAGCCATGTCCAACCCGGAATTAATGGACATGCTGCACCTCAGAAAATCCAAATCCCATTGAGCTACGTGCTCGAGAGACTTGAACCTCAGTACTGAAATAAATAAGACATGCTGGAGGGACAGATTCATAACCCAAAGGCTCCCTTCACTCTGGAATAAAATCCCAGTCCAGGTTAGGCAGAGTCCCTCATTGACTCTCTTCAAGAGGAATCTTGATGAGTGGATGGGAGATCGTAGGTTTACCCCGGGTATCAATTCTGTGTCACTGTTAGACAGAGGCACATTATACTAACCACGAAAAAGGGCATAGCAAAATAAATTTAAAATGGGTGGCGAAAGCCAAACACATTCTGGCTAGGCTTATAAATGCCCTAGGGCAGATAGCCTAGTATGAACCTATGAACCTATGAACCTAGCCTATCACTTTAATCTACCTTAAGGTCTGTTATTTCTATACATACTTCCCTATAACACTACTATTCCTAAACTTCTTAGATATACATCCCTATAACACTCTTATTTCCATACATAACATTCTTCTCACTAACATAAACCACCTCTCTACAACATCTATCATCTCCAATACCATTCTCATTACTTTCTCTCTATCCTTCTGTATTCTGCTGCAATTAATATCACACCATACAACCTATTTATCTTACAAACCTACTTCACCTACTACTTCACTTATGCAATCACTTCCCAGTTACTCTGCAGTAACATCTAGTCTATATTCAACAAACTTAAACTTACAAACCAAACAAAAATTCCTCCACCTTCCAAAATACACTCTCTGGGATTCATTAAACTTTTTTCCATGCAGGAACAGTGTAGCCACTCCTGCAGGGAATATGGCCTCCAAGTGATTCGGGAAACAGCTGACCTGATGTGCACGAGCCTGCCGACACTGTTCCTGCACGAAAAGCCATGCAGAATGCTAATTACCTCATTTGCTGTTGAAAAACCATGAAAATTCCTCTGTTTATTTGCTAAGTTTTTCTGCATAGCCACCCATTTTGAGCATTTTCTGGCTTGTTAAATTTGATTTCTGCATTAGTAACTGTATTTAGAGCACAATCTAGAGCTGTTTACTGAATTTCCTGTTTGCACTTATTTTTAAAATCGTTTTTTTCTCAAAACTTTCATTTTTATCTGTCTTTGGCCTAGCACTCTTGTGTGGGGTCATTTACTGCACTGTTATAACTTGTTGATACTTGTTAACCTCTGCTATCTCTGAAAATACAAAAAAACAAAAAAATCTTGCTTTTTTCCCACTTCTCTGAGATTTAAAAAAGTTCATTTACAGGCTTGCTGTTCTTGAACTGTTTGTAAGTTTCTGTGAGGCCATTTTTTGCTTGGGCTAAAGGAAAGTCTCTCTGTTGATCAGTGGCAGTGAAAAACATTGAGCAGCCTGCCTGCCCCTGTGGGAGTGGTTACTGACTTGAAACTGTAGTTTTATTGGCCATTTTGGGTCAATTCCAAAACTCCTTCATCTTCCTCTCTTAAAACCTGGTTGCCTCGTGCTTTTGGCATCTTTTCAGGCTTGTTGGCTGTTGGTGAAGCACCCACCAAGAGGAGAAAATGCTGAGAGAAGAAAGGAGCCACTTTTGAGAATTTAAGTATTTTTCCTCTGTTTATTTGCTAAGTTTTTCTGCATAACCGCCTATTTTGAGCATTTTCTGGCTTGTTAAATTTGATTTCTGCATTAGTAACTGTATTTAGAGCACAACCTAGAGCTGTTTACTGAATTTCCTGTTTGCACTTATTTTTAAAATTGTTTTTTTCTCAAAACTTGCATTTTATCTGTCTTTGGCCTAGCACTCTTGTGTGGGGTCATTTACTGCACTGTTATAACTTGTTGATACTTGTTAACCTCTGCTATCTCTGAAAAAACAAAAACAAAAAAATCTTGCTTTTTTCCCACTTTTCTGAGATTTAAAAAAGTTCAGTTACAGGCTTGCTGTTCTTGAACTGTTTGTAAGTTTCTGTGAGGCCGTTTTTTGCTTGGGCTAAAGGAAAGTCTCTCTGTTGATCAGTGGCAGTGAAAAGCATTGAGCAGCCTGCCTGCCCCTGTGGGAGTGGTTACTGACTTGAAACTGTAGTTGTATTGGCCATTTTGGGTCAATTCCAAAACTCCTTCATCTTCCTCTCTTAAAACCCTCTTTTGCGCGGTTTTGCACGTTTTTGTGCATAGCGCAACAGCGAGCAGCGCCGCCTAATTGGGTTTAAACTATTCCTGGCTCCACAAAGTCTGCTCTTCACTTTTTCCCTTAGAACTGCTCTATCTCTCACTTTAAACACCATATTCTCATTCTAAGGCCCTTCACTGGTCCAATTAAGTAATCGTACAAGTTAGCACTATTAAACCATAAGCACTACTTACTCTTATACTCTCTACGATTATCCCTGTCCTCTATTGGTCCATCTTAAATTCAGTTTCCCTGTTACTCTAGCATGTCCAAAGGTCAGTCAATGGTTTCCTCTCCAGTCCAGCTGGTGAATCTGGGAATTTTGAGGCAATGTTACAACTGTCTCATGTACACGGGCAACCCTCTCCTCCTCCAAACAGGTTCAAATATATGTGAGAGATGCAACTATTTAGCCAAACTGGAGGCTGAGCTCTCTCATCTCAAAACTGGTGTAACCAGTCAGGAGGAGAAGGTAACCTCACACAACACAATTCCAGTATCACATAGTCCCACCACATCAGCGAACCAAACACATAAATACACAAAACATACTGAGGCGCTAAATAAAAATCTACCTAAGCAACAGAGACCTCCAAAGCAGACATCCAAGCAAACGCTACCTCAAAACAAAACACACACAACACATAACCCACAAAGTCAGTGTGCCAAGCAGCCACAGCCCTTAAGGCTGAATAACACACCTGATACTCTTGTTATAGGTGACTCTATTGTCAGACACACTGACGTCCCGCTCACCAGGCTGAATAAAGAGAAGGTCATGGTGAGCTGCCTGTCGGGTGCTAGGATCTGACACATAACGCAAGCACTCAGGTCACTCCAAAGCAAATACAAATATGACTCAGTCATTGTACATGCTGGTGTGAATGACCTGAGACGTACCTCCCTGGACTACATGAAAACAGACATAGAGGAGCTCTCTGATCATGTAGCCCAGGCTGGTATGACCCTGACCTTGAGCAGCATCTTACCCTCACCTAGAAGGATGCCACAGTACAAAGACAAAATGATCGATTTTAACAATTGGCTAAAATTTTGGTGTCATTCAAAGGGGATCCAGTGTCTGTCAGCCTGGGATGACATGCTCAACAAGCCACGTTGCTTCGCTAGGGACGGCTTGCACCTGTCACCACTGGGCTTTCGGATATTGGCAAAGGCTCTTGCCACCCCATAGTGCCTTTTTTAGGCAAGGCTCAAAAGTCAAACCCACCCCCATAGACAGCACAAGGAACAAGAAACTAAGGGTAATGCTGCTAAACGCCAGAAGTCTTAACCTCAAGATGCACGCACTCGAAGCTCTCCTCAGTATGGAGAACATCGATATCTGTGCAGTGACAGAAACCAGGTTCAAGGCTCCAGAGAGCACCCCAGCACTACCAGGCTATACCTTGTATCATGCTTTTCAGCCCCAAAACCTGGCCCGAACCACAAAAGGAGGGGGAGTTTCCATATTTATCAAGGATATCCACACCTCCAGGTTAGTGGCATTGCACGAACTATCGGAGACCATCCATGTGCAACTAACAGTGGGCAAGACTGCTTTTCAGTTTATAGCATCCTACAGACCACCCTCTCAAAGTCAGGAATCCCATTTGGCTTTCCTGAAAACATTGGAGAACATTAAGATCTCTCCAAACACCATTATATTGGGTGACTTCAACTACCCAAACATTGTCTGGGAGCACTACTCAAGCCCCAGCACCTTAGCCCAAAGATTCCTGGAAATTATAAACTCAAATGCTATGGAACAACTAGTCACCACTCCCACAAGAGGGGACAACATACTAGACCTGATCATTACCAACATGGGGACTCTATGCTCCACACCTGAAGTATATCCCTCATTGGTAAGATCAGACCATAAATTAATTTCACTGGATGTCCACATCCCGACCCCACCCCCAGCCCAGAAAACCACAGTGAAAAACTTCTCAAAAGCGAACTTCTCACTTCTCAAAACTGAAGTGGAATCCTTCAAGGCCCCAGGGCCAGTGGAAACTACAGCCTAAACTGCAGAATCCTATATAAATGCATTCTACGGACATCTCCAGGAATGCATGGCTCATGCTATCCCAAACAAAACCAAGACCCAATCATCCAAAGGCAGGCGTCCAGTCTGGTGGACCCCTGCCATAAATAAACTGTACAACAGAAGGAGGAAGCTACTACATGATAGAGCAAAATCCCTAATAGGGAAGGCATCTCTGATCAGTACTAGCAAAAAATTACGATCCCTCATAAAATCCTCCAAGGCCAGCCTCGAGAGAAAAATTGCACAGGACACCAAAGACAATCATAAGGCTTTTCTCAGTTATGTTAGAAACCTGGGATGCAACTCCCAGACTTGTTCTGAGTTGATTCTAAAAGACAAAAAATACACTGAACCCACAGACATCGCCAATATCCTGGCAGACAGGTTCAGTGCAAACTTCTCCACCCCTCCCCCCCAAAAGAGCAAGTATCTATCCCAGCAGAGGGCTGCCTCCCAAACATCTCAGATGCTCAGGTGAAGGCTGCCCTCTCCAAAGCAAAAAACGCTGCTTCCATGGGACCAGATGGCATCCCAGGTTGCGTCCTACATGAATTACAAGAGGAACTAATCCCTCAAATAAAACAGCTATACAATCTCAGCCTCACTACAGGATATGTGCCCACAGAATGGCGTACAGCAACAGTGGTCCCACTCCACAAAGGTTGAGCCTCTACGGACCCTGGAAACTATCGCCCCATAAGCCTGACTAGCTTAGTCTGCAAGGCTATGGAGAGGATCATCATGGAGCTCATAAACAAAGACATTGGGGACCTACAGACACTAGATCCTACCCAGTTTGGCTTTGTCAAGGGCAGATCCTGCCTTTTGAACCTGGTTGACTTCTTTGAAACAGTCACCAAAGCCATAGATGAAGGGAAGGTAGTCCACACAGCCTATCTGGACCTTGCAAAGGTATTTGACACAATCCCCCACTCGGGCATCATAGATAAGCTATCCAGCTTAAATATAAACCCCTATGTCACAAGATGGGTCGCAAACTGGCTCAAAGACAGAACCCACAGAGTGAGAGTTGCTGGAGCCATGTCAGACTCAAAACCTGTCACAAGTGGTGTCCCACAGGGTTCTGTCCTGGGACCACTCTTGTCCGGTATATACATTTCCGAGGTACAGGCAAACGTGGGTGGACTATGGCTCACCAAGTTCGCAGATGACTGCAAACTGGGCACCATAATCAACTCTCCAGCTGACACAAACATCCTTCAAAAAGGTCTCACAGAGACAGATAACTGGTGCCAGCACCATGGTTTAAAGCTAAATGCCAAAAAATGTATAGTCATACCCTTTGGCAAAAACAATGTGCCCACAAATTACCACATAGGCGGAAACCCATTAAGTACAGAGAAAGTTATTAGGGACCTGGGGACCCAAGTTGATAGCAATCTCTCCTTTGAAAACCACATTGCCAAAGTGGTTAGAAAGACCTTCTACATAGCCCACCTCATCATGAAGGGTTTCACATCTAGATCAAAAGAGGTAATCGTGCCCCTTTATTCATCCCTCATCAGGCCCATCATAGAATACAATGCCCCTTTTGGGATGTACCTTACCTGACACCTGCAGCAATTAGAAAGACCCCAAAAGTATCTCACCATGAGGATCAAACAGATGCCATATGCTGCTCGGTTAAAAAAACTCCAGCTCTACTCAGTTGCATACCGCCTACTTCGAGGCGATCTATGCCTGACATACAAAGCTATGTCAAATCCAGAATTAATGGACATGCTCCACCTCAGTAAATCTAAATTCCTTAGAGCCACACGCTCGAGGGACTTGAACCTCAGCACAGAAATAAATAGAACTTGCTGGAGGGACAGGTTCATAACCCAGAGGCTCCCTTCGCTCTGGAATAGAATTCCAGTTCATGTGAGGCAGAGCACCTCACTGAATCTCTTCAAGAAGAATCTCGATAAGTGGATGGGGGATCGTAGGTTTGTCCCAGGGATTACTCCCGTGTCACTATTAGACAGAGGCACAGTAAACTAAACCTTAAAAAGGGCACAGTATACTCAAATCAAGGGGTGGCGTAAGCCATACAGAATCAGGCTAGGCTTATAATTGCCCCAGGGCAGATAGCCTAGTATGAACCTATGAACCTATGAACCTATGAAAATGAGGTGAATTAGCAATTCAGGAAGCAGGCAGGCATCCACGCATGAACAGTGCTAGTTGCAGAAATGCGTTCAGTTACTAACCAAACACATTTGTGCAAATAGCAGAACGAAGGCATGACAGCTCAAATCAAAGCATGTATTATAAACTTTAGGCATGCCACTGGCCAAATATATGGCCATTGGCATGGGAAAGTGTTTAATTTAATAAAAAATCAAAGTATTCTTTTGTGGCCGATCTCGGCCGTTTAAGCATAGGGCAGCGGCACGCAAACGGGATTGTGCTGAAAATACAAAAAAATAATATGAAAACACAATTTTAGGGGAAATCTGCATTTTGCCATTATAGTCAATGGCATGCAGAATCAAAACATTACCAGGGAACACTGGTTGTCAAGGGGAAAGGCTCTGCATCAGAGCAGTAATTATGAACTAAGGCAGTGGGGTATGCAAATGAGGGGAAATTTACTGAATCACAAAATATTCTAAGTCCACACACTGCACCTAGCCATGTAGGTGCTAGAACAGCATAGTGTAGGCAGGAGGAGCAGCTAACATGAAAATGGGGTGTGTCATGCTTGCTGTAAGCACAATGGAGCTTTGTTGCCCGGGTTTGTGCTCAGCTAAGCACAGCTAAGCAAGAGGGTGTGTCTGAGGCTGTAGTGTCTAACACCATGAAATGAAGACTGCGTTCACAGCCAGGGGATGGCCATTTCTGCTAAAATGTGTTTACCTTAGCCAAACTGGTGTGCAAGGCATGCACTGGACTTAAAAAAAAAACACAGAAATAGCAGCACTGTTTACATTTAGCCAATGGGTTTGTGCCCCACACCTTGAGGCTTAAAAGTGGCAGATATGGGAAGAGGGAAAAGGAAAAAAAGGGAAATAGCAAAATACAGCCACTCAAATACAAGTAAAATAGCTGGCAGGCAGAAGGTCTCAAAGTCAACCAATCACACAGGCAGCATTTTCAGCACAACACTATAAACTATGCAAACACCTTCCAGTCTGGTTTTTCCCACAAACTCTGCACCATAGGTGCACACATATGGGGGAATTTTAACTGACAAAACTAACAAAAAATGTTAGGGCCTGCTGTCACTTTGATCTATTCAGTATGTGCAAGAGTCCGAGGGCACTGAAGAGGATAATGCTGACAGCCAACTCAGACCGAGGAGGAGAAGGGTGTTCAGACCCAGGGTAACCTACCTGGGGCTACATGATCTGGAGATAGTAGAGTGCTACAGGGTGGACAGGGATATACTTCAGCAACTCATTGAGCTGTGCCAGTCTTGCCTCAGACCCAGAACCAACAGAGGGGAACCCAAACCAGTGGTTACCAAGGTATGTGCAGTCTTAGGAATACTAGCTACAGGTACTTTCCAAAGACCAACTGGAGATATCATGGGGGTCTCACAGACATCTGTATCCAGAATACTCCACCAGTTCCTGGATGCCATGCCACCATATGCTGCTGAGCACATTTACTTCCCCAGCACCCATGAGGATTGGACCAGCAATATGCTTCTCTTCCACCATGAAGCAGAATACCCAGAGGTACTGGGTGCCATAGACTGCACGCATATCCACATCAAAGTACCACCTACTGACCAGGGTAGGGTCTACCTTAACTGCAAGGGGTTCCACTCCATCAACTGCCAGGTCATGTGCGATGCCCAGAGCATTATCATGAATGTGTGTGCTGGCAGCCCTGGAAGCTATCACGACTCCCACATCTGGCACTTGTCACAGCTTTGCCAGTGGGGACATCCCATATGGCCATCTGGTGGGGGATGCTGGCTACACACTTGAGCCATGGCTGATGACACCCATCAGAAATGCACACACACCCACACAAGAATGCCATAATTTGGCACATGCACAAACCAGAATCATTATAGAGCATGTGTTTGGGATGCTCAAGTCATGGTTCTGCTGCCTTGACATATCCAGTGGAGCCTTGCAGTGCTTTCCAGCTCCATGTGCACACATGTTCATAGTATGTGCCATGCTACACAAAATGATCCTGTGGAAACAGCTGCAGCAGGAACAAAACGGGGAAGGGCCACACAGTCCACCACTATTGCCAAGGTCTCCACAGGCACAGAGGGACTCAGAAGAGGAATATCCTGAGCCTGCCCCTGTAGGCAGACAGAGGCATGCCCTGTATGCCCTGTCCTTGGCAAAGAGGCAATGCATAGCACATACACTGACACTGTAGGGCCTGAGGGACTGATATCTCTCTCTGACTTGCACACTCAGTAAAATAGATGCCATGTAAAGGCAGCGTACTGTGTGCATCTGACATAGTCAGCCCTCAAGCAACATCCTCACAACTGCCTCAGGCACAAGATAAGTTAACAATAAATGAATGGAGTAGCATGCTCTGATAGCATATCTATGGTATTGATGTAAGCATGCAAGGTAATAGGGATGGTTACTGGGATAGCAGCAGACAACTGACAGTTATGAGGGACAGCATGAAGTGTATGCCCAGTACTGGCTTACCTACACTATGCAGTACCACCCTAGTTGACAAATACCACTGCAGTATATGTGGTGAGCCAAATAACTCGAGGGTCATAGGTCACATGCATGGATGTCAAAGTGGGGAGCTCATACTCACCCCCAGCCTCCGTCATCAGATCAGCTGTTGAAAACAATACAGAAATGTCTGGCAAAGGCCCCCACATGGCAACATCCATGAAATTCCCACCGACAGACTTACACAGTGATACCACAGCAGGTCTGGCAGTGGCAGTATGGCTCTGAAAGGTAAGAAGTCTGAAACTAAAGATATGTATGCCAGAACAATCTGACCTGTGGTCGATTCTGTTATGCCTGTAGTCTCAAAGATAAGGCACATCACTATGCTAAATAGGACCAAAATGTTAAGCAAACTTCAGCACAGTCTGTGCAAATGTGTATTGTGTACATATGTGCCCCCCCATATAGTCTCATAGAAAAGCAGTAATATGTCCCTAGCCTTAAGTAGCATCCAGGTGTCAACTAGAGTGATGGCTCAACAGAAAACAATTGTCAATAACACCATGTCAACTTACTGATGCCACCCCAGGCGTGTCCACTGCCTGGCAGCCTGGGAACATATGATCATCAGAATGCACTGACTTGCTACAGATGTCCTGCATCTGTCACACCTGACCTAAAGGCCTCTGGCAAATGCCCATGACTCATCCACAGTGCCCTGTTAAGCAGTGTAATAGGGTCCCTAACACCAACATAACAGAGTCAGCAAAGTACAAAAAAGGCCATGCTGCTAACTGCTAGGAGCAAACCTGCCAGCCTCAGAGAGTCAGAAATCTGGACAAAGCCATGAAGAATGGGATGATAAAGGTCCAAAGAGAAGGACACCTTTGAAATACTGCTCTAATAATGTTAGAAAGTTGATGGAATAATTGTATTAGCATGGAATGTCTGAAGGATATGAAGTCTGAAACTGCAATGCCAACTGTCAGTAACATCTGACTTCAACCCTGAGTGACTTGCAAAACACTTTTCCTTGAAAATCACACTTGTTTGGGGAACCAACCATATATATGAGTCATGAATTGGGCCATTCTGTGATACTCTGTACAGTTGGCAGGTAGGGCTAGGAGTCTAAACATGGGAAGGCACTCATTGCAGGCAGTCCTAAACATGGATGATGGTGACATGTCTGCACCCACAGAACCCTGGCCCACAGCCATGGGGAGTAACACATCCTTCCCTGATCACTCATCCTATTAAACATCCTGACCTCAGCATGTGGCCAGCCAAGCCAAATGAGGTGGGCCATACATATATGTGAGACACACACACATCTCCAGGCTGGTCAAGCAGTCTGACACACACAAGACCCTCTAAGTGCAGTCAACCTTTGAGAAGACCCCTATTCAAAGTACTGGTAGCTGTAGGCCAACATATCTGACCCAGGACACCCACCCACATATCTTATCCCCTACAAATATATCTGGAGTCTGCATGTCACCCTGATCCTGCCTGTCTTATATTACCCAACCATGGACTGGAAATCAGACCATTCCATAACAGAAATGCACAAAGATTCCACCATTGTAATACCAAGGTGCTGGACCATTTCCACAGCTCCAGCAGTCAATTGGTTGTAGGCACACCTCTCAACAAGCTGGATTGTGCAAGAATGCCTAACATTTGGCCCATAATATTGGTGTGTGCATCATCCATCCTGTATACCTCTGGTAAATCACTGTGATGATCTGAGCAGGTATGTCATGAGGTACTGAAACAATACACGATGCTGTCAAACATCATATATGTCAGATGTCTGCTAAAACAAACACTGTAACCCTAGCAACCCATACATTACTAAGAGAAATAGTCACAATCACCGTATGGCCCATTGTCTCCCAATTTTGATAGGCTATCTCCAGATATCCTGCACCAACAGGTTGAGAGGTATGGCTGTAGCACAAAACAAACCAGACTGGAGTACAACAATCCCTGGAATGGAGTCCCACATTTACAATAGAAGGTCACACTGGGCATGTTCATACACTTAGAGAATTGTCAGTAAGATCTAGGAACCAACAGGCCTTTCCCTCCCAGTGCACTTCCCATTGCCCCACTGTAGCAGTCCTGAAGATATCGAATTGTCAGTAAGATCTAGGAACCAACAGGCTTTCCCACCCAGTACACTTCCCATTGCCCCACTGTAGCAGTCCTGAAGATATCTGCCACCACAGAAGTACCTTTCTTCAGACCTCACCCCTATAAGCTCTGTGGTATGTGCGATAACTGCATAACACTATAGTACAAATAACCAGTTAGGTCGAAGTACTAAGCTCAGTCATGGCAAATGTAAAAGTGTGCGTGTGTGTGTGTGTGTGTGTGTGTGTGTGTATGTGTGTGTGTGTGTGTGTGTTTATAAGTCAAAGATTTTGGGTCCATTCCAACCCAGTATAATTCCTATTGCCCAATTTTAGCACTTCTGCAGATAACAGTTGCCTTAGTAGTCCCTTTCTTCAAGCCTCAGCCCTGTAAGCTCTGTGGCACATGTGTTAACTGTATAACACTATAGCACAAATAACTAATTAGGTTGGTGTTTTAATCTCAATCCTGGCAAATGTAAAAGTGTGTGTTTGTGTGTGTGTGTGTGTGTGTGTGTGTGTGTGTGTGTGTGTGTGTGTGTGTGTGTGTGTGTGTGTGTGTGTGTGTGTACCATATCCATTGGGGGTGGATTTTGCTACTTTTTGCTGTTGCCCACCCAGTACATGTCCCATTATTCACATTACAAGGCCTAGAGTTGTCATCCACTGTAGAGGGACCTGTAGACACTCCGCAGCCCTATAAGCATTGTGCCATGTGCAATAACTATCTGACAGTAAGGAACAAATAACAAGATAGGCAGCCCATCTAATCCTTGGATATCACTCCCCACTCAGGAATCATACACAAACACACTCAGGTAGGCAGCAACCCCTACATCAGTAGGTGGCCTGCAAACTGGCTCACCGATAGAACCCAAAGTGTGAAAGCAGCTGACTCCATCTCAGACTGCTGAACAGTCATGAGTGGAGTCCCACAGGTTGTGGAAATGGTCCCCTCATGTTTGGGATCCACACCTCTGAGTATCAGCCCAATACAAAGGCACCCTGGCTGGCAATGTTTGCAGATGACTATAAGGTGGGTGCTATTATTTCCCCCCATGTGAGGTTGACATGCTTCACAAAGGCCTCTCTGAGACCTATGACTGTTTTCAGAACCCTGGACATAAGCTCAATGCTAGATGATGTGCCGTCATCCCCTTTTGGTACGACATGGTTCCCATAAAGTAATACAGTGATGGTAGTCCACTGAACACTGATGTTGGTATAAGGGAACTGGGAACATAAGTTGACAGTGAGCTCTCTGTTGACCACAACAGTAGCACTGTCTTCTGAAAGTCCTTCCATGGCTTACTTCTCCTGACTAAGGGTGTTGAATCCAGGAAGTAAAAGGTAAGTGTTTCCCTGTACATTCCCCTCTGTAGGCTGCTCAATATGGAGTATGGCCCATTTGCCATGTACCCCACTGGACAACTGCAAATATGGGAGGGCTGCAAATGTACCTCTCAAAGAGGATCTTAGATGCTACACACTTGACCCATACGGACAGACTCCAACAACTCCAATGAATCTCTGCCTCATAATGGTTACTTAGGTGCAGTCTCTGCCTGACATACACAGCCACATCGGACCCAACCCTTTCAGGAATGCTTCATCCGAAGAAACCAATCTGTCCACACAACATGCTCCAGATACCTCAACCCCATCCTCACAATCAACAGGACATGCTGGTGGGACAGGCTTACAACCCAGAGACTGGCCATGCTATATAACAGAAGTCACATACATGTCAATCAGAGCACATCACTGGCCCTCTTCAAGAGAAATCAGGATGAGTGGATGGGGAATAGAATACCCACCCTGGGGATCACTCCAGGGACTATACTCAGTAGACACACTGGGGTGTATCGTCAGGTGGCATGCTGCCAGTGTATTCCCATGGGCTAGCCTTGTAAAGCCTCCATGACCATTTGCCATGTACACACCTATGAATCTTTGAACCTATGGATCTCAGTACTGTCAAATGTGTGTGTGTGTGCATGAGTGTATATAAGCATGTTTGTGAGTGCGCAAACATGTAGGTGAAAGTAGTTGGTGGCCCATTTCGCCCAGTAAAACTTCCATTGCCATAACTTACAAGTGCTGTAGATGTCATTCACTATATAGGTACCTTGGGGCACTCCCAACCTATAAGCTCTGTGGTGTGTGATGTAACTGCATAACACTATAATGCCAATAACTACATAGCTAAGGTTTCTAATATGAGTCCTTGCAAATGTTTGTGTGTGTACTATTGTGTGTAAGTGTGTATATGTGTAGGTTACTGTACTTTGTGGCCTTTCTCACCCAGTACATAACCCATTGTCATAATTTGCAAGGCCTGGTGATGTCCCTCACCTTAGAAGTACCTTTGGACAAGTGTCACCCCATAACCTTTGTGGCATGTGAGATAAATGTGTAACAATGTAGTAACAATAAATAGATAGGTAGGGGTTCTAATCTCAGTCCTGCCAAATTGTGAGAGAAGAGTATCGTGTGTGTGTGTGTGTGTGTGTGTGTGTGTGTGTGTGTGTGTGTGTGTGTGTGTGTGTGTGTGTGTGTGTGTGTGTGTGTGTGTGTGTGTGCACGTGTGTGTACGTGTGTGTATGTGCATGTGCAGTGGTGTGTATAGCAGTGGTTGTGAGTATGTAGAGTTTTATGTGACACTATTATGAGTACTCTCACAACAAGTACAGCCACCATTCCCATACCCCATAAGGCCACATGATGTTATTCACCTTACAGGCACCTTGTAACACTCATCACACTAGTAGTCCTGTGCCACCTGCAATAACTGCATAATAGTGTGGTACCACAACTTGATGGGCAAGGATTCCAAACACAACACTGGCAACTGAGATCCTGTGCGTGCACGTGCATGTGTATGTGTGTGTGTGTGTGTGTGTGTGTGTGTGTGTGTGTGTGTGTGTGTGTGTGTGTGTGTGTGTGTGTATGTGTGAAAAGTATTCTCTGTGTGTTTGGTCAACACAATATCCTCTGGGGTTGAGGGCATTTGCATGTCTGTGTGCGTGTATGTGTGTGTGTGTGTGTGTGTGTGTGTGTGTGTGTGTGTGTGTGTGTGTGTGTGTGTGTGTATGTGTGTTTGCATGTGGAGGTGACTTGTCTAATGGTAATGTGTGTGTTTCTATGCACACAGTCACGCAATGTGGGCACCCTACACAGAGTTATTCTAGACAGCTGTGGGCCATACATTGCAGGGTGTGCAGTTCACCATCTCCGGCCACGGACATGGGAACTGGTCCTGCCAACGGTATCACTGGCACCACCTAGGCTGAGTCCAGATGCAGTACTACTCCCTGATGGTGAATGCTGCCTGCTGGATCCATGTCCCTGTAGGGACCAGCCAGGATCATGTGCCCATGGCCTGCTGCATTGTGGCATGGACAGCATACCCCATCAGTAGTGTTGGTGGTACTGCCCGTACGAAAATGTGATGGTGCATGGACACATAGACCCTCAGCTGATCGTGGTGCTACCCTACACCCACGTGGCTGCTGGCCATTGTCCATCAAATGCTCAAGCACAGGTATTTCACTGTCAAGGAGTGCCAAGGCCTCCTCCCACCATCTATCCATGACCTCAATATGCTCATGGATGGCTGCAGTGAGTTCACGAATATCGCCACAGACATCAGGTACATGCTCATCCATGACCCTGCGTATATGTCTGGTGTTATATTCATTACATGCCTGTGTATCCATGATGGCCTGACACATGCATCTGGTGACTGCTGCTATGGCACTTGCAACAAGGGAATGACGGGCTGCAATCCTCCTCTGAGCACCCCTGCCCATCTGCCTGTGTGGGACCTCACCAGCACTCTGGCTATGGCTAGTGCCTGCACCCTCACTTGCCATAGTCACCACAGTAGCCTGTTGCATGCCATCACCTGCCAACTGCCCATTATCTGTGGCTACTGGTGACAGGGTATATGTGGGCATTGTGACTGTGTGCGAGGATGGGGTTAACAATAGTGGGATGACAACCAATGGCAGAGATGCAGCCCTTGACAACCTCACCTGTGCCTCAATTTGAGTTTCATCATGGTCAGAGTCTGCAGGGACATTGACATCAGAATCAGAGCAGGAGAGACCGTGGCCACCATGTCCACCTGTGAGGAAAAAACAACATATGTAAATTACTACCTGTACTATAAGGTTTGCTGCTACACACACACACACAAACACACACACACACACACACACACACACACACACACACACACACACACACACACTCACACACAGAGACACAGACATACAGGTGAAGTGCCTCAAAGGCATTACACAGACCTCACATTAGCTGACTGGGGACATTCACGACACACAGACAATAACATACATACTGTGGACAGACCCTCAGCATCATGCAGTGCAGCTCTTTCCAATTACCGTTACTACTAATATACACCTCTGGGATAAGTGAGTGGTGTTAGTAGGTGATGGCCCTCACCTAGCACACATTGCACCCATGTAAATGATTGCTGTTCACCTCTATAGCACTGCGGCAACTCTTACAGAACATACCTCCCAACTGTACAGGGTTTTGCTGAATGACTCCATGTGTGGCTCATATGTTTTGTCTGTTCCTCATAGCTCCTGTGTTTGTCTTATACATTACTGGTTTGAGCTGTGAATTGGTGCCACTAATTAATGTCCTAATTTGAGGTGCAGACTGCATAACCTGCAGTACATGTATGTTAAAACAAAGCTGGTTCTCAAACAACTTCCCAGGCTTACATTGGATATAGTAAATGTACACACAACTGTTAACATGCCAGGTGTGCATGATATATCATGTGAGACCTCAGAAATTGGATCATAACATTGCCATTATGCCATATGGCATATAACCTGTGCAATCAAAATGAAGAATATACACATCAGGTACATGGAACATATGGTAAATGAAATAGGTACAATAAGCTGGTTGCATGAGTCTGCACACCCTTAAAGTAATGGACTGTTAAAACACCTTTTGATTTAATCATGGCATGCAGTCCTTTTGGAAGGTGTCTATCAGCATGGCACATCCTGACTTGCCAATGTTTGAACACTCTCCCTTGCAAATCACCTCCAAATATGTCAGATTGCAAGGGCATCCACTGTGCACTGCCCTCTTCAGGCCACCCTGCAGATATCCTATTGGACATAGGTGTGGGCTGTGACTCGGCCTGTGCACACCATTGCATGTGTTCTGGTGAAGCCATCATTTTGATTTGGATGTATGGTCTGGGCCATTGTTGTGTGGAAAGGTGGAATTCCTCACCATCCGCAGCTATGTGGCAGACACCAGAAGTATTGGATCCACAAGGGACCGATGTTTGGAACTGTTCATAATCACATCTAACTTGGGTATAACCCTAGTTCCAGTTGGTGAACAGCAACCCAAAGCAGCAGGACACTGCCATCACCATGCTGCACCATGGGGGTGTTGTTGTTGTGGTGATGTGCAGTGGTGTTATTGCACCAAACACACCTGTCAGACTTGTGGCCAAAGAGTTCAACCGTGGTCCCATATTACCATAGCACATTTTCCCACTTGCTTTTTGGAGACTTGATGTATTGTTTTCAGACTTTCACCAGGTCTGGATATTGTTTGGTGTGAGGAACTTCTGCCATCTTCCAAACTTATCTTATAGGCAAGACATATGGAGACCATGGAAGATTGTTGTGACATGTAGTACACACCCAGTACTTGGCAGAGATTCCTGCTACTCCTTCCCTGATGTTGTAGGGCTCCTGGCAGTCTCTCTGGCCAGTTTTGGTCTTGTATTCTCATAGACTTTGGTGGGATGCCCACTCTTTCACAATGTCACTGTAGCCACATATTTTTGCCACCTTTTGATGACTATCTTCACTGTGTTCCATGGTATGTGCAATGCTGTGGAAATATTTTGCTGCCCTTCTTCAGGCTGATACATCTCAAACATGTGGTCTATGTGAACCATGGCTGTTGCTGTAGCAGGCAACTTGTTATATGTTAGGATAATCCTGGTAGCACAGCTGACCATTATTTGCTGTTAATCACAGGGTCTCTGTAATTGATGGCAAGTGTGTACCCAATAAGATGTACTGCTGTAGTTTTATCATAAGCTGACTCAACACAGTAGTAGCTTCAGCCTATGCACACATATGCATCTAGGTTGCTGTACTGTTGTTATGTGTCATTATTGTTCCCCTAACAGGTTTGGTTTGCTTTACAATTGAATTGTACAGGTTATAGGTCACATGAAAGGGTGGCAGTATTTTGACCTTGTCTATTGTGCTCTCATTTTTGTATATCACAAATACCTGGCATTCTAACAGGTGTGTACACCATTTATATGCACTGTATACCACTAATTTATACAATATGACCCGACTTTTGGGCCTTTGTCCCACGATGTTGTTAGCCTTTATCCAGATGTCCTGCAATGACATGTTGTGAGGTATGCTACAGATATGTGACATCTTCTTCAAATAGGCCCCATGATGACCGCTGTGATGCAATGCAGAAACAACACCACAAGTGAACATGAAGATATTGCCAAATGGCTGAGTGTAACAGCTGCGTTCATGGTCACATGCATTAACTTTAGCATGCCTGGGGTACTGGTGAGCCACAACAGGAAAATCCCATACTTACTGGCTTCAGGTTGCTGTTCAATGTGCAGACCAGAGGGACCTATGTAGTTGTGAGGGAGAGGAATTGTCCAGAGATTCACATTAGGCAGTGGTACAAGATGAACACTACATTTCTGCACAGGTACAGTACACACTATGATATTACACAAATTTCTGTCCTTCATCATAGATGAGCACTTGTGTGCATTACTGAGCCCCACCCACTAATCCATTTTGCGCTGACATATGCATCTAGGGCCTCTATAGAAGACAGTTTAAATGCTACCTCATTACATTGATGTGCAGTTTGGCCTTACCTGGATGATCCTCGCCTGTTGTCTGGGTGCCACACACCTTCGCAACTGCTGTTTCCCATGTTTGAGTTTGTGTGGGGGCTACCCCAAGGTTGGCAAGGAGCTCCTCTGCCACTCTAAGTGGGGCCTGTGTGGCTGGACCCAACCAGTAGCAGTATGTTCTCTTGCTACAGCAACAGTCCTTTGCCATGCACATAGAAGAGTTGCTCTATGCCTGACCTGATCATATGTGCATCCATGGTGGCCCAAGATTTTTACTCTGTGGACGATCTCATCCCACAGGGCAGTCTGCTGCCACAGATTTTGCCTGCTACGGCCAGAAAGGATGGCATAGTTTAAGATTACAGCTTCTGTGATGGCTGCTGTCTCCACATTGGTGTAAGGTGGTTGCAGCTGCATTGCACCTGGAAGACATAAACAGGGAAACACATCACAGGACCTCAGACATTGCCCAGCCAGTGCATGAATATGGGCTATCATTAGCCACTACTTACAAACACATCATACCCCTGTACCTGGCAGCACTGTATGAACATGCATGGTACGCCTGGTGCTGATGTGTCATGTTCCCCCAATGAGGGCCAGTACATTGCATAAACCACCATTCATCATTCACATTTGTGTAGAGGGATGATAGTGGCCGTGTTCCTTGCAGATGGGATGTCAATGTTGCTCAGGCATTGCTTGCATACAGTGTGTAATGGAGCTGGAAGCATATGCCTGGGTTCATGTTGGATGCAGACAGGAATGTTATCATGCCCCCAAGGGGACTTGCTTTTGTTAACTTTGATTAGGCAGTTTGTACCTGATCCATGATGATGAGGGGACGGGTGCTTATGCTGTGCATATCCACCTATACTGATGGTGAGCCAGTGGGTGATGTTTCCCTAAAACTGTCTGCAGCAGGTTGGCTGTAGCTACGTTGTTTGTGTATGTACTGTGATTGACCACCATTTCAGAGTGGGTTGGGTTGTTGCATCTGAGATTTCAGACATATGTGAGGATGACCTTGTGATTGCCCCTAGTGGATGTGTCCAATTTGTACTCATAGTTAGTCTTACAGTACTTCACCTGTGACCTAATATGCTCTTTCAGACAAAGGTTGACATGCTGCCAAGTTGGTGCCTGCTCTTACTTTGCCCTGTACAGCCAATATAGCATCACAGTATGTGCCTTGTGCATTGCTGCTGTCCAGCAAAGGGGTTTACCCTACTTTGGTGGTGACAGGTTTCACAAGTAAGGTATTTCTGAGGCCATACTGCTATGTGGGTGTTCTTATATCTGTTTGTAGTAGGCATGGACACAAGGTCAGAACACAGTTGGCCACCTCTACAATTTCAATGTGATATTCATGCTGATTATACTACCCATGTCAGTGTCAGAGCAATGCCACAACCAGTAGCTGTAGAAGTGTAACTCTGTTTGATGCACAGAAACTAAGGTTGCACATATGTACAGCATGTACACCTTATTTACTTGACGCTTTGCATTCCATGTCAGTTGTTATGAGACAGCCAGGTACACCTACCCATACATACAAATGCACAGGTAATACCTGCTATACATTTCTGTTCTCTGTCAGTTTGGCACACTGTAATTACAATCTTGCTGCTCACTTAGTCATGTCAACCTGTTGGGGCAGGACATCTGGGGGATACCACACATACATGTTGTGCTATGGGCCAAAATTAGTGACACTTTCTTCATATTGCTGTAACACATGTATGTCATTTCATAGTGCAGTAGCCTTTGCATTCACAGACATACCCTGGAGGATGTCTGACGCTTATATGGTGAGCAGAGAGGAGAAAGGCTAGGGGTGTGGTATTGAGGGCAGGAACTGTTAATGTTGTGAGTATGAATGGTATGGGAACATAGCTGATATGCTGGATACAGGAAAGGTTGATATATTGTGTGTGCCAGAGACCTGCTGGAAGGGGTGAACAGCTGTGTGTATCGGAGTTGGGTACAAATAGTTCTATCATGGTGTGTATGGGAGGGGAACTGGTGTAGGGGTTAACCTGAAGGAACATTATGCCAATAGTGTTTGTGGAGGAATAAGAGTGTCAGGTAGAGTGATTTTAGGAAGATGGGAATTGATGGTGTACTGATGACAGTTGTTAGTGCATATGCTCCACTAATCGCTTGTGTGATGGATGAGACAGACATACTTTGGTGTAGTTGGATGAAGTGGTGATGAGTGTACTCAAAGGTGGGAGAGTGGTGATTGGAAGATATTTCAATGGGCATGTTGGTGAAGGGGACAGAGGGAAGTAATGAGTAGGTATGGTTTTGAGGAATGCAGAAGGTGAGATGACGGTGGAGTATGCAACAGAGGTTGGACATGGTTGTGGTGAATATGTAGTTTTACAAGACCAAGAGCCATAGGGTGACATAGAAGAGTGGAGGAAGATGCACACAGGTGGATTATCTCCTATGCAGGTGGGCCTGTTTGAAGGGGATTGGTAAATGTAAAGTGGTGACAGGGGAAAGTGTAGTTAGGCAGCATGGAATGTTGGTCTGTGGGATGACACTGGTGATCAAGAAGAGGGGGAGGAGTGTGATGGCAGTACCACGGATCAGATGGTGGATATTGAGAAAGGGTGATTGTGAGGCTAAGTTCAGGGAAGAGGTAAGACAGGCAGTGGGTGGCAGTGAAGACTTAGCAAATATCTGGGTAACTACATCTGAGCTGGTAAGGGAGATGAGTAGTGCAGGGCTTGGTGTGATACCTGCCCAGAAGAAGGAGGACAAGGAGACCTGGTGGTGGCATGAGGAAGTACAAGGGAGTATACAGAGAAATAGGTTGGCCAAAGAGAAGTGGGATTGTCAGACAGATGAAGAAATTAGACAGGTGTATAGGGAGATGTGGTGCATGGCCAAGAGAATGGGGGCAAAGGCTGAGGATGGGGCATCTGAAGGGTTGTATGTAAGGTTGGACACCAAGGATGGAGAATAGGACCTTTACCAATTGGCTAGACAGAGGCACGTAGCTAGGAAGGATGTGCAGCAAATAAGGCTGATAAAGGATAATGGTGGAAGTGTACTCAAAAGCGAGGAGAGTGCGTCAAGCAGGTGGAAACAGTACTTTGATGGGCTGTTGAATGAAGAAAATGAGAAAGAGAGAAGGTTGGATGATGTGGGTATGGTGAATCAGGATGTGCAACAGATTGTCAAGGGTGAAGTAAGGATAGCTATGAAGAGATCTGAGAATGGAAGATGGCATACCTGTGGAGTCATGGAGGCATTTAGGACAAATGACAGTGGTCTTTTTTACCTGGATTTTTTACTGTAATCTTGGAAAGTGAGAGGATGCATGAGGAGTGGATAAAATGTGTTTGGTTACTGATTATGAGAATAAGAGTGGTGTGCAGAGCTGTAGTAATTACAGCGGGATAACACTGATCAGTCATAGCATGAGGTAATGGTAAAGGGTGGTGGAGGCTAGGTTAAAAATGGAGGTGAGGCTTACTGATTAGCAGTATGGTTTCATTTCAGAAAAGAGGAGTACAGATGCAATGTTTGCTCTGAGAGTGTTGATGGGGGCATACAGAGAAGGTCGGAAGCAGCTGTGTTGTGTCTTTGTGGACTTAGAGACAGCATATGACAGGATGCCTAGAGAGGAGTTGTGTTATTGTATGAGGTGGTCAGGAATGGTGGAGAAATCCATAAGAATGCTACAAGATATGTACAAGGCTAGTATGACAGTGGTGAGTTCTGCATGGGTAGTAACAGGTGCATTTAAGGTGGAGGTGGGAGTACATCAGGGATCAGCTATGAGCCCTTTCTTAGTTGCAGTGGAAATGGACAGGTTAACAGACATGATCAGACAGGAGTCCCCGTAGACTGTGCTGTTTGCAGGTGACATTGTGGTCTGTACTGAGAGTAGGGAACAGGCTGAGCAGGCCCTGGAGACGTGGAGGTATGGTCTAGAGAAAGGAGGAATGATGGTAAGCATGAGTAAGACAGACTATATGTGTATGAATGGGATGGAGGATAGAGGAATGGTGAGAATGCAGGGACTACAGTTTGCAAAGGTGGATAGGTGTAAATACTTGGGAACAACACTTCAGTGTAAAAGTGAGTATGGGGGAGAGGTGCAGACAAGAGTACAGGCAGGATGTGGGTGGTGGAGAAGAGTGACAGGAGTGATTTGTGACAGACGAGTACCATTAAGAGTGATAGGTAAGGTCTCCAAGAGGGTAGTGAGACCAGCTATGTTATATGGGTTGGAGACATTGTCATTGAAAACAGAGGCATGAGTCAGAGCTGGATGTAGCAGAGTTAATGATGTTGAGATTTTCATTGGGTGTGATGAGGGTGGACAGGATTAGTCATTTGTATGTTAGGGAGTCAGCCCAGATTGGACAGCTTGGGGACAGAGCCAGAGAGTGGCAGGATTATGTTGGTTTGGACATGTGATGCAGAGGTATGCTGAGTATATTTGGGAAAGAATGAGGCTGCCAGGTAAGAGGAAAAGAGCCAGGCCTGAGATAAGGTGTAGGTATGTGGTAATAGCAGACATGCTGGTGGTTGGTGTGCCAGAGCAAGATGCAGAGGACT
>NC_056745.1:783330721-783418221 GCF_019279795.1 Protopterus annectens
TTTGGACAATTGTCACCCCACAACCTCCGTGGCACGTCCAATAAATGAGTAACAATGTAGTAACAATAAATAGATAGGTAGGGGTTCTAATCTCAGTCCTGGCAAATGTGTGTGAGAGAAGAAGTATCTTGTGTGTTTGCATGTGAACAACATCCATTGGATGGGCATGGTTTCATATTTCATGCCATGGTACTCACAGGACACATTCCTGGATTGACTGTATGAGGTCTGCTATTCACATCAACTGTAGTGGTATCTGTAAACATTCTTCAGCCCTATAAGCCCTGTGAAACAGTTGGGCATAGTATGGGATGAATAACAAGATAGGTTGGTCTGCTAATGTCAGTATTGGCAAGTGTGTGTGTGTGTGTGTGTGTGTGTGTGTGTGTGTGTGTGTGTGTGTGTGTGTGTGTGTGTATGCATTGGTGTGTATAGCAGTGGTTTCAAGTGTATAGACTTGTATGTAGCACTATTATGAGTACTCTCACAGCCAGTACAGCCACCATTGCCGTACCACAGAAGGCCACGTGATGTTATTCACCTTACAGTTACCTTGTAACACTCATCACACTAGTAGACCTGTGCACCTGCAATAACCACATAATAGTGTGCTACCACAAATTGGTGGGTAGGGGTTCCAAACACAACACTGGCAACTGTGATCCTGCGTGTGCATGTATGTGTGTGTGTGTGTGTGTGTGTGTGTGTGTGTGTGTGTGTGTGTGTGTGTGTGTGTGTGTGAACAGTATTCTCTGTGTGTTTGGACAACACAATATCCCTTGGGGTTGAGGGTGTTAGCAATCTGAGGTGTGTTCCACCCACCACACTTACCATTGTCCACTACACTAGAGCTGCGGTCAATCACCATAGACTAAGATACAACCTCTCAGCCCTATAAGCTGTAAGGCACATGCAAGAACTATTACACACACCTGGAAAATATGTGCATATACAGCTCTACCTTAACAATGACATGGTTGATGTGTTACAATACTGCCACACCCCTTGTTGCTGATCTCTGCAGGACTGCATCCTGCTGACACACAGACACCTAGAACACAAACAGAATACAGCATGTGAGAACACATTTGCTTAGTGTTACTGACACCAATAATGCATCATGGCTGAAAAGGTACACACACACACTCTGATGTGTACCAATTACAAATGCCAGATGACAGCACCTTACACAACATTAAATAGCTACACTCTACTAAAGTCACCCTGTGCATCAGACCCATATTAGCATGTCCCTGTATCAATGGTATGGATGGCATGGATGTGGCACAGGTATCATCATATACACAGGGTATTGTGTGGGTTTGCCATAAGCCTAGGCTGGGCCATACGGTCAACATCATGTGTGTGTGTTTCGGGGGTGTTGATTAAATGGGCTGTGCAGGTGTGGTGTGTGTGTGTGTGTGTGTGTGTGTGTGTGTGTGTGTGTGTGTGTGTATGGAGGTGACTTGTCTGATGGTAATGTGTGTTTGCTTGTATGCAGAGGGTATCACCGGCACCACCAGGGCCAAGTCCAGATGCAGAACTACTCCCCGATGGTGACTGCTGCCAGCTGGATCCGCATCACTGTTGGGACCAGAGGGGATCATGTACCCATGGCCTGCTGCATCATGGCATGGATAGCACACCCCCTTCAGTACTGCTGGTGGTACTGCCAGCATGGGAACGTGATGGTGCCTGGCCACGTAGACCCTCAGCTGATTGTGTTGCTGCCCTACATCCATGTGGCTGCTGGCCAGCATCCGCCAAACACCAAAGCACAGATATTCCATGGTTGCGGAGTGTCAAGGTCTCCCCCCACCATCTATCTATGATCCCAGTATGCTCACAGATGGCTGCAGTGAGTTCACATCTCCATGGACATCAGGGATGTGCTCATTCATGACCCTGAGTATAACGTTCATTACGTGTCTGTGCCCCCATGATGGCCAGAAACATGCATCTTGTGACTGCTGTTGTGGCACTTACGTCTGATGGGCTGTATGTAAGGTTGGACACCAGGGATGGAGGATAGGACCTGTACCAATTGGCTAGACAGAGGCATGTAGCTAGGAAGGATGTGCATCAAATAAGGCTGATAAAGGATAATGATGGAAGTGTACTTACACAAATGAGGAGAGTGTGTCGAGCAGGTGCAAACAGGATTTCGATGGGCTGTTGAATGAAGAGAATGAGAGAGAGAGAAGGTTGGATGATGTGGGTAGGGTGAATCAGGACATGCAACAGATTATCAAGAGGGAAGTAAGGATAGCTATGAAGAGGTTAAAGAATAGAAAGGCTATTGGTCCAGATGACATACCAGTGGAAGCATGGAGGTGTTTAGGACAAATGGAAGTGGTCTTTTTAACCGGATTGTTTACTGTAATCTTGGAAAGTGAGGGTATGCATGAGGAGTGGACAAAATGTGTTTGAGTACTGATTATGAGAATAAGGGTGGTGTGCAGAGCTGTAGCAACTACAGAGGGTAACATTGATCAGTCACAGCATGAGGTAATGGTAAAGGGTGGTGGAAGCTAGGTTAAGAAGGGTGGTGAGGATTACTGATCAGCAGTATGGTTTCATGCCAGGAAAGAGCAGTACAGATGCAAAGTTTGCTCTGAGAGTGCTGAGGTAGACATACAAAGAAGGCCAGAAGTAGCTGCATTGTGTCTTTGTGGACTTAGAGACAGCATATGACAGGATGCCTAGAGAGGAGTTGCGGAATTGTTTGAGGTGGGCAGGAGTGGTGGAGGAATCCATAAGAATGTTACAGAATATGTACAAGGCTAGTGTGACAGTGGTGAGTTCTGCATTGGGAGTGACAGGTGCATTTAAGGTGGAGGTGGGAGTACATCAAGGATCAGTTATGAGCCCTTTCTTATTTGCAGTGGCAATGGACAGGTTGACAGACATGATCAGAGAGGAGTCCCCCTAGACTGTGCGGTTTGCAGTTGACATTGTGGTCTGTAGTGAGAGTAGGGAACAGGTTGAGGAAACCCTGGACAGGTGGTGGTATTGTCTAGAGAGGGGAAGAATTATGGTCAGCAGGACTAAGATGGAATATATGTGTGTGAATGGGAGGGAGGCTAGAGGAATAGTGAGCATGCAGGGAATACAGTTTTCAAATGTGGATAGGTGTAAATACTTGGGAACAACAACTCAGAGTAATGGTGAGTATGGGGGAGAGGTAAAGACGAGAGTACAAGCAGGATGTGGGTGGTGGAGAAGAGGGTCAGGTGTGATTTGTGACAGATGAGTATCATTAAGAGTGACAGGGAAGGTCTACAAAAGGGAGTGAGACCAGCTATGTTATATGGGTTGGAGATATTGGCAATGAAAAAAGAGGCACAACTCAGAGCTGGACATAGCAAAGTTAATGATGTTAAGATTTGCACTGGGTGTGACGAGGGTGGACAGGATTAGAAATATGAATGTTGGGGGGGGGGGTCAGGCCAGGTTGGACAGCTTGGGGACAAAGCCAGAAAGTGGCAGGATTATGTTGGTTTGGACATGTGATGAGGAGGTATGCTGAGTATATTTGTGAAAGGGTGAGGCTGCCAGGTAAGATGAAAGAGGAAGGCCTTTGATAAGGTCTATGTATGTGGTGATAGCAGACATGCAGGTGGTTAGTGTGACAGAGCAAGATGCAAAGGACTAGAAAACATGGAGACAGATGGTCTACTGTGCTGGGCACTAACAGTTACAGCCAAAAGAAAGAGAAGGTGATGTTGTAATGTCAGTGTTCACCGGTTTACAATTATTTGCCAGACAACACAACTTCAAATATGAGGCACACATATGGTCAGTGTGCATTCACTGGACAGATGAATGGTATGAGCTCAGTATATCACATGTAGTTCAACACACACAGCTGTGACAGCATTTCAGTATGCAAATACTCTGTATAGGTCCATTAGATGTCTGAGACAATCATGTATATCATATTTGTATTGATAATTAACATATGGATACCTGCAACATCCCAGTAGCTGGCCTAGCAGTGTCACAGTCAGTATTGCGCAACACACACTCCAGTAGTGGTTATATGTGAGTTATCCTTTTCTGGGGTGACTCAGGGCCCTGAGCTGTGTTCTTTGTCACTGCAGACAGACACAGATGCTATAACCATAGGTTCTGCTCAGCGATATACCAGTAAAACATATATTGTTGAGACATAATATTGTTTGAACTTCCTATTTTCCATGTTTACATACCTCCTACTACATTCCATTACATGCTTAATTGTTTGACATACCTGTATTGTTTTGGCTCACTTAGTATAATCCATCAGTTTCAGTGTGTGTGTGTGTGTGTGTGTGTGTGTGTGTGTGTGTGTGTGTGTGTGTGTGTGTGTGTGTGTGTGTGTGTGTGTGTGTGTGTGTGTGTGCATGTGTGTGTGTATCTCTCTCTGCCTTTCTCTGACACAGATGTAGGATATACATTTGTTTTGTATAGGCAGCAGCTTGCCTTTAATAGGTAATGCTCATGAGCAGCTGATGGCCTGTGCACCAGTTGGAGTCCCCCACTTGCTAAATGCATGTAGAAGAGATGTGGTATCATTCCCATACCCAATAGCATGAAAACCCACTCCTATAACTGAGCACATCATGTAGGTGTTGCCCCTTTTCCTTGCCTGTGAGGAGAACTTCATGGACGTGTGTGACAACCAGCATCACAGAGGGTATTTGGAAATACCTTTTGCAACAAACACTGTGGAGACAGCCCAACAAACTGGGGGAGAATGTTCCAGACATAGGAACAGAATGTAAGTATTTTTGTTATACATTTGAAGTAATGCTAGTTTGACAGGGTTTGTTTGGATATGGCTGCTCTGCATGAATTTAAGTCTGATAGTGTTATGTGGTTGACATAACTCTCAACTGTAGGGCTATCCACAGACTGGACTCTTATATTTGGTGTGTTACTCACACATTTTTCACCTTGGAAATTCAGTAGCATACTCTGAGGATTGCAGTCAGTAAATGGTAACATCCATGTGTGCTTCTGACTTCATATCCCTCAGAACAGATATGTTACAACAACCTGTAACACCAACACCTTTCTCCGTTTATAACAGCAATATGTCAATAATGCCCCTGTGTTTGGGCCCTTGCCCTAAGTATGTCAGGCTTTGTCCAGATGTTATGCTATAAGAGGTGGATAGGTATAGTATATCATTATATAGTGACTTAATTCCTGATAACATCCCAGTGATGTATCAGACTGCCAGACATGTCATGTGTAGAAGGTCTTATATATCAGGACAAAGCCTGGGCATTTTGTGGGACTCTATACAGTTGAGAGGACTGTGTATTTCTGGCAATTGTTGACAGACTGTCAGGACTGAGTAGCAGTGTATTGTGAATGTGTTATTTGGCCTGTGTAGGGAGGGAGGTAGATCTAAGTGTTATGGGCCTTTTTCTATCTGACTTTGCATGTTGCTCCAATTTCAGCTGTATATGTTTGTAGGGGAAGACTGATACATGTTGCATACCACTGTCAGGCATCAGACTACACTGTATATTGGGCCAGTATATGTAGTGGTAGTGTGTGAGTCACAAACATGCTGATGATTTTGTTCACACAGTCCATATACCCTACTGTTCATGTGGCTTACCAGAATGTCACTTTGAGTGTGGTGAGATTGGTTCTGGGTATGCACTTTCACCCTGGTGTCTGTTGGTCAGTGCTGTTACATCCCTGTAGGGCCTGATATATTTGCAATTACATGTGTATTTCCCATAGTAAAATTGGGTTAGTGTTGTGTCAGTCTGCCGGCAGTTTAGACAGTACGTGGTGACATACCTAGCAGCTCATTGTAGTTTCCCTACTGTGATGTTATGTCCCGATATTTATCAGATGTACTGTTGCCTGGTCCCCATATGTGTTGTGTAGGTCTGACACATCAGTGCAATGATGCGAAGATGTATGTCAGTAACTAATGGGAAGTAATTTGATTTTAGACTTGGGCTATTTCAGTCAATATATGTTACAACAGGCAGGAGGGTGTTACTGCATCAACTGTGCTACCTTATCTACAGCAGTATTTGGGATATGTTCCCAGTTTCATGGCTTTACACACCCCCCTTATCAGGCTTGGTCCAGATTTGTTGCACTAAGGGGTTCTGAGCATACCTCTCGACTGGCTAGATTGTTTCAGACTGTCCAGGTTTATTGCTCATATTTATGTTCTGTTCCACAGAATCATTATATTCATTTCTATGGTAAATCACTAGGATGATGTGAGAATTTCTGTCAGTAAATTAGGACATATATCTCAGTTTCAGAAATCACATCCCTCTGAACATGTATGCTGACACAAACCCTGTTACTGTAGCAACATTCTACATTTATAACTGCAGTACGTACATTACGTCCCTGGTCTTGGCCTATTTTGATGGGTTCCTATTATGTGATCGCAGACACATTTTGTCAAATGAGTCCTGATCGAATGTAAAAGAACGAAAAGGCAAAATAGCAAAGATGGGAAAGAATTTGCTTGGCCACTTCTATTACTTTGCCATTTTTGGCACTGTAGTGCGATCTTGAAGCCCCCCACTTTATATAATGTTTTAAAGTTTTTTTGTTTTTTTTGGAACAGCAATTGTTTTTCCCGTGGAAAAAAATGCTGTTCTGATGTTTTGACATTGTAAGCTTTTGCTTACATGGGGTCGATTAATTATTGTTCACTCTTGTAAGCATGCGATAATACAATATAGACCCATTTTGACAGCCTTTGTCCAGAATTCTTGCACTAAGAGGTGGAGAGGTATGGTGCTGGGTATGACTCCACTACATGTTATGAACATATACATAAATATATATATATATATATGTATATATATATATATATATATATATATATATATATATATATATATATATATATATATATATATATGTATATATATATATATATATATATATATATATATATATATATGTATATATATGGTTCCCCTTGACTTGATCGACCCGCCAAAACACCGATGTTCAGAAGACCGACTCCAGAAGACCGACGAGACAGATGATCGACAAGGTAAAATCCCGACAGCCGAAACACCGACATGGGCAACATGTGAGTGCGACTCGGCAAGTTTGCGATAGTGAGGGATTTAGCGTTAGGGAGCGGACAGGTAAGTGTGAGATAGTGAGGGATTTAGGGTTAGGGTGCAGGAAAGGTGAGTGTGTGGTAGTGTCGGACTTAGGGTGTGGGTAAGGTAAGTGTGCGATAGTGACAGAGTTTAGGTTTAAGGGCGGGTTAAGTGAGTTAGGGTTAGGGTGTGGGTAGGGTAAGTGTGCAATAGTGACGGACTTTAGGTTTAGTGGTGGGTTAAGTGAGTTAGGGTTAGGGTGCGGGTAGGGTAAGTGTGCGATAGTGACGGACTGTAGGTTTAGTGGCGGGTTAAGTGAGTTAGGGTTAGGGTGCGGGTAGGGTAAGTGTGCGGTAGTGTCGGACCTTAGGGTTAGGGTTTGGGTTACGGATAGTGCATGTATAGTTGTGTGTAATGTGTAGTTTACGTTTTGTGTGTCGGTGTTTTGGGTGTCGGTGTTATGGTGTTCGGTTTTGTGAGTTGTCGGTTTTGTGCGTTTTCGGTCTTTTGGTGTTGGTGTTTTGGGTGTCAGCTTTGTGGCATGTCGGTGTTGTGATAGGGATATATATATACATATATATATATATATATATATATATATATATATATATATATATATACATATATATATATATATATATATATATATATATATATATATATATATATATATATATATATATATATATGTCTATGGGTCTCCTTCACATGGTCAGCATTTCAGAATCCCGAAGACCATATGGCCGAGACCATATGATCAACATTCAAAATGTCAACCATGCAGAACCGGCTTCTTTGTATAGTGTGCAATGGAAAGATTTCCATCTTCTGCACTGTAGTGCGATCTCTGAGTTGGTATATTTAAGTTCCAGGGGTGGGGGTTGGAGGGTGGAGCAGCGTGAAGGTAAGATTTTGTTGTATTTTTTTTTCAATGATCGACATTTTGAATGTCGGTCATATGGTCTCGGCCATATGGTCTATGGTCTTCAACATTCTGAAATGTCGACCATATGAAGTAGATAGTAGATGATATATATATATATATATATATATATATATATATATATATATATTTACACACATATATATATATATATATATATATATATATATATATATATATATATATATATATATATATATATATATATATATATATATATATATATATATATATATATATATATATATATATATATATATATATATATATATAATATACTAAGATATTTATAGTCCTTTTTTAATATCTATACATATATTTATATAATATATATGTATATATTATACATGTATTTGTTTTAAATCTATAGCTCCATATATCTGATGTATATACTTTTTCATACTTATCTATCACCATACACATCTGTATGTGTATATTTATATACACTAAGCATGACTGATTCCACAGTGTTTGCTCCCTACTATTCTATACCTGTACTGACTGATATATTTGAAAAAACAGCACTGATTACTACAGCTCGGATGACAGTGCTGATTACTTTTTTGCTGGGCAGAAGACTGGCTGATGGAGATAGGGTGATTAAGGCAGTTTTAAGTAGTCATAAGTGGGTTTGTTTGGGTTTGCATGATTAAGTGATGACATCACACGATTAAACAGGAAACTGCTTAATCTGTGTAGGCATCACTTAGCATCGCACAGACTCACTTACTGCTGCTTATTGCAGCTTACTCCCGCTTACCTTTGCACTAATTTCTTTAAAAGAAAAGAAAAAAGGGGTGATAGGAAAGTGTTGAAAAAAGGGATATGGAAAGGGAAAAACAATATGAAAGATAGCTAGGGATGTGCAGGATGGGTGTAGGGAAGGTCCATAGCTGTCCATTTCTGATACAGCAACAGCTGTGCATTTGTACAAAATTTGGAGGTGAATTTGGGCACTCAAACACCTGAGAGAGGGGTGAGGACAACAGTAATGTGTTGTTAAGCCAGTTAGACAAGATTACATGTGTCCAGTGGACATGTATGTGAAATGGACAGCTATGTATGGGGAGACATTTTTTTGGGGAACAGATTGTGCTTTTTTTTTTTTCTTTGTGTAAGGTGAGAGTGGGATGTTGGAGAACAATAATGGGGAGGTAAATTGGGTAGGAAGGCAGACAAGGCAGACAAGACAGCTGACAGTGGCAGTATATAACCCGTGGGGGCTAAACACCCTGGAAGGGGAGGGTGGATGTGAATCAGACGCACATGAGGCCCCATACGGTTACAGTGGGATTGAGCTCCCCACCCATGTGGAGTCACCACTGCCCCTTCATGACCCTGGAAGTGGCTGTGATGGGAGCTGCGCAGGAGGGGCAGGATGACCCTCAAGATGCACCAGGCGGCCATCAAGCTGGTGCATCTGATCACCATACTCTGAACAGAGGATGCTGCGCATCAATCTCAGGACCTGACTGCAGGTGACGGTCTCCTCTCCATGCCCATTCCTGCATGGGGTGAGCCCCATCCCTTGAAGCGGTTACACCCAAAAGTGGTGCAGGACTAAAGGGAGAGTAAGGTCCAGGTTGGGTAACAGATGTGCTGGGGCCCAGTGCCATGGCCAAATAAGGTGGGACAGGTGGATCCGCCGGGATATGCCTTTCCAGATGTGCTATGGTGTTTTAGTTTACAAAATATGGTGGTTCGCCAAGAACAACCCATTTCAGGATTAGTTATAACAGCATGCAGGGGGTGTTCTGACTGACCCCATAAAACAGGATTGAAACAGTTGCATAGCAAACAGAACACATGCATATATGGAACTGCAGTAGGCATTATAACAGCATGCAAGTTACATTGATAGCAACAGGCCACCAATGATAGTATTTTAACAGGGAACATTAAAATTGAAACGTTTCAATATTTGTATAACAATAGGACACATGTCCAAACAGTAGGTTTGGAGATGAACGTACACATTTAAAGTGCATGAAGTATTGGTGCAGATAGGGTGGGGGAGAGAGAGAGAGAAGTCAATTAACAACTGTCTAGGCTTCAATTTTCAACAAATGAACAGATCATTACTCTACTCATTACTCTCCATGGCCCTATGGACTGGGGATGGACAGTGGGATTGTACACAGTGTATTGGTTAAGGCTTCTTACAGCTAAAAGACACATTTCCTTACCTGGCAGACCTGTTGAAGACATATGTGTTAATACTACCTGACTGTTTCTACACATATTCACATCTTTACAGTTACATATGTGACACTGACAGGTATGCCAGGGCACTCATGCTTGGGGGGGGGGTGGTACTGACATACTCCACTGGGGTTTCTATTTGTCTCCCTGGTTATTATCAGCAGTGACCATTAACCATGACATTGTGACACTTGAGAAACATGTATCGGAACAAAATGCTTGGTGTATGTACTTATTTTGCTGTCATTTGCAGCCTTGGGGTTGGACAGTGGATATGTTCAACACAGATTGTGTTGGTAAAGCCTTCTTACAGCTATTACAAACATGTCCTTACCTTGCAGACCTGTGGAAGTAATTTATGTTAATACTACCTGACTGTTTATACAAATATTCACATGTTCTTGTTTGACAATATGCATTCAGCATACTACCACTTCCAGGATTCAAACCATGCCTTTTTGTGCAAAAAGGTGGACCACAGCTGTGTTTCATCACAATGAGCGACTGAGTAACTGCTGACTCACGCTTGACCTTTTTCTCCTTAGTACTCTCTGGTTTACACAATCTGACCTTGTAGTTAGACAAATACCCTAGGTAATGACAACTGTACTGCAATTTTCAGACAACAGACATGTGTTAGGTTTTCAGTAATAGTTGCATGAAACAGTTATTTTCTACCAGAAACACACTTGTACACATTTATATTCCTACCACAACATGACAAAGTAAACACAACAGTCTGGGTTTTTTTATTTTTATTTAATGTTACAGAGACCTTTATTCACCTGATGACAGCCCTTTATTCATTGCACACAGCACACAGTTTACCTACTAGTTGTTGACAATGTACTACTTTCTTTTAATTTCTCTGAATAATGCAAGCTAGATATTTACTTACCAGCCTCCCGGCACAGTCTTAGCAGCCTACTGGCATGTGCATCAATATTTCCAGCCATCTCATCTGCAGCTCTACAGAAGATAAACAAACATGTATGCATACCTATTGATTACATACTCAGGCTGGACTTTGCAGAACACTAATTGATACTGATACTTACACACTTCAGGGACATTCTGTGCCTGCACATCTTGGATCCACTGATACAAGAGATCCGTCTTCCTACGCTTCAGGTCATGTAATGGTGCTGGACTTGCTAATCAGCCTGCAGGATATCAGTAGCACTGAAGATGTCATGTGTGAGATGGTCCCAGGTCTCTCCTTTGTATTGGGAGCCCTGGTACTGGTCCTACAGCAGTCTCCCATCATGGTCTTTTACAAGGAGTCCAACCATGTCCCTGGACTCCTGAATGCCCTAACACTGCATCCGAAAGCGCACACCCTCACCAACGCCAGCCATAGTGCCTGCAGTAATCAGCTACAACTGGCTATGGGCTGTATTCCTGCCTGCAAGGTTTAAATAGGGCTAATTTTCCACCCTTTGCTGTGATTGGATGATTTTGAATATGCTGAGCTAAGCTAACCGATGGGCAAACCCGCTTAGAACAGATAAGCATTGCTTAAAGGGGTAGATGCTAAGCACTGCTCATCAGTGTGCAAATCCACTTAGCTACACTAATTATTCCTAAGCATTCAAATTTAAGCAACACTTACACCGGATAAGCTTAGCTGAGCACAGTTTAGCTTTGTTCAGTTTTCATTTTATGGACAATCAGGATTGTGGGGTTGATTCCTTCTTAATGACATCTTATGTTATGCATGTTTATCTTCCATAATATCCCCCTATGTGATTTCATTACATTATATTCTTTTGTGGCTATACTGTATGGTACACCTGTGTTTATAAGGGGGTTTCACATCTGTACTACACTGACACCTCACATTTGGACCTGCTACACTACCCTGGTTAACAAATATATATTATTCACTAGTTATTTATAAAAAAAGATAATATTAGTGCTGTTTTCACATATAAAATTGAATGGCTTGCAGTGGGGCTCAAACCGTAAATGACTGCATGTTAAATGAAAGCTTTAACTACTTCACTGTTTCACTTCAGCTGTTTTGGCTGTATATATTTATTTAGGTCCTTTGGATGTTTAAGGTGTGCTATACACAGTTGCATGACATGCACACCCACTCAGTACACTTAAACTTTAGTGGGGCCGGGAAAAAAGAAAAATGTATTTGTTTTATTTTTCTTAGTTTAGGGATGTGCACATAGCTAACAGTCATACCTCTCCACCTCTTACAGCATAAATTCTGGACAAAGCCTAACTTGATGGGGGTGCAAAGAGGAATAGATTTTAAATATTGCTCTTATAAACTTAGGAAGTTGATGAATCATAGGTTTTGCATTAGCATGACTTACTTGTAGGATGTGGAGTCTTAGACTCAAATGTTTGTCATTATTTAATGACTTCAAACCTCAGCTCTTTGCTAGTACAGTTGAAGGAACACTTCTGACATATGAGGCACAAATCTGGACATTCTGCAAATATCTGTTCAGTTGGGGGTATGCTAACAGTGTCCAAGAACACTGCGTCTGCGAACACTGTTTTGGTTTTCAAAGTTCCATACGGTACTTCCTGAGTGCAGGGGGTGTGTTTACTGTGCAAGCACTGCTCAGACATGCCCCCTGCACTTGTTCATGGATCTTGCCTGTGCAGGTTATACAGCAGCATGCCTTCATGAATATGCAAGGTGCACTTCTGTGCTGAATAGGCACAATCAGCTCCATGCAAGAATAGCCTTATTCTTGCACTGAGCTTTCATGAATCCCAGGGCATAACTTTTGATTTTATAAACCCACTTTGTAATTGGGATTCATCAATTTCAGGAGCTGATGATGCTCAACAAGTGTGATACATTTTTTGAAACATTTTGGGGTGTGGAGGTAAATGTTCTCAGGAGATGTAACAAGCAAAATTATCTTTGCAATGAACATCCTTTTCACCACTTGAATTTTACTCAAAATGGGTAATTTGAGTTGCTTTCATATTGCTACCTGGTCTTTTAAAAGAGTAACCAGTGGGCAAAAAATTATGTTCCAAGTTTGATGGCAAAACAATAAATGCCAATGTAAACACAGCCCGTTACCAATTTAAAAGAAGTGGATCCTGTATTCTGCAAATAGGTCACTCGCACTGCATTTATATTAAAAGATGTCTAGTCGATGGTTAGTCCAGAGATTTTGGCAACTTGATCTAACACCTTTAGCGTACTGTAGAGATGCTTTACTGCATTGTGGAACCAAACTATACTGTCATCTGAAAACAAAAGTTGATACAACTTTATAACAGGGCTAATTTTCTATTTGTATTATTTATTTTACTTTTGTTTAGTAAGTTTGTCCAAATGAGTTTATTCAAAAACCTATTTTCAGCAAAGGCCCAGGGAAGAAAAGCTCTAACATATTACAAATGTTTTTAAACAGATATTCAGGAATATACATGAACACACATTAAGTAATAAAGATTAACTATTGCACATACATTTGCTAATTAGATTTTATTCATATAAAATAATGGCAGCTATTATGGTGTAAAAGATGCTTATGCATTAGTATATGATGAGCATTGAGCATTTCAAGAGGTATATTTGTGGGTTTGCCGAACCGATAATAGATCATGTGATTAGTGCTATGAAATTCAAAGAAATGAGGGTGAAGGAATGAATTATGTAGGACAGGTTCATTGATAATGATCTCTCTTGTTCATTCTCTCTCTCTCTCTCTCTATATATATATATATATATATATATATATATATATATATATATATATATATATATATATATATATATATATATATATATATATAGATAGAGATGTCATAAGGTTTATAGCAGTAGGTGGTGAGCAGCATCAGAAAACTATGTATATGACTGGGAGTTGCTAGTAAAAGTATGTAGGTATTAGTGAAGACTGGTTGTGGGGGATAGAATTCTTAGTAAGGACAGAGTGTACAATACTCCCTTTGGTATGTTCCTTTCCAAACACCTACAGCAATTGGAGAGACCACAAAGGTTCCGTACAAAGAAAATTCAGGGTCTTCAAGATTTGTCTTATGCGGACAGACTGAAATCATTATCACTTTACTCTGTGTCGTACAGACTGCTCAGAGGGACCTGTGCCTTGCATATGGAGCATCTGTGATCCAGCTTTAATGAAAATGCTGCACATTCACAAGTCAAATGGCACACAGGTCACTCACTCAGAGGACCCTAACCTGTTATGCGACATCAACAGAACTTGCTGGACAGACAGATTTGTTTCACATAGGTCGCCCCACCTTTGGAACAAGGTTCCTAGTCATGTTAAACAAAGCCCCTCATTGGCTCTATTTAAGTGTAATTTGGATGACTGGAAGGGTAACTGGAAATTCACTCCGGAGGTTTCATCTGTGTCCCTCTTGTACAGGGGCAATAGGTGCTGATGGTAACATCTGCTTGAACCAGGTACCCTTGGGAACATGGTTGAACTTGGATAGGCTTCTAGTGGCCCTGGGGCCATTAGTCTAGTAACCTCCTATGATCCTATGAATTGTTTGGCAATATGGCAGGCTAAAGATAACAGTAAAATTTTATCCTGGAGATATACAGGAACATATCCATTGATTTGATAGGTGAAGTTTGCATTCTGAATGGATGTCAGTGGTAGATGTGGTTCCATAATTTAGCTATATTATTTGACTATATAGAGTCACCTGCAATATTGGATGATTTGTTCATAGTGATTAGTGACTTTTCTTTGGACCCTACAGTTCTATTGGAGGACTAATATTGCATTAAGTTGTTAAGGGCTGGGCAATTTTCTGGATTATAGAGAAGTCTGGGTAGTATAGTTAGATGAGAAATACCTATGTGATGTGGTAGTTCTAACCAGTTTAATTCTCTGAGGGCTAGGTAGTGATATGTTTGATTGTTAGGGTTTACTGCAAATTTGGCTATTTTATTAAAACCTTGCTCAGGTTTGGTCACTTTTGATACTTCAAGAGTAGAGAAGATTGGGACAGCATATCAGAGAGATGGCAGTAAGAAAGTAGAGGCTATATGTCCGCTGGCTATGGCAGTGAGGTAAGTTTTCACTCTGTATACTGCACCTAAGTTATGATGATTTTTTAATTACATATGATACACATAATGACACCCAGAAATTTTATGTGGTTTTGCTTGTTCTATCATGGTATTTTTGGCAGAGACAATAGTGAATAGTGTTGTTTCGTTAACAATGTGTTTTGGGGTAAAGAGCAGTTATTTGTGTTTTTAATGATGTTGTAGAATTTGTGAATTATTTAGCCATGTTTTAGTTGTAAAGGAGGATTGTTGTGTAAGGAGTTTAGGGAGTGATTTGGCAGAGCAGATTAGGGTAGAGTAATCAGTGTATTTTAACCAGAGTAGCATTTTTGTAGTAGTACAGACATCATAGACAAATTATATGGCCTGGCATAGATCACTGTGGGACAACAATAGTTACTAGCAAGAAAGTGGAAGAATCAGTTTTTCCATTTTACTGCTTGTGCTCTGTTTTAGAGTTAGCTGTGGAACCAACAATGAAGAGTTAGTGAGCCCTAAGGCTGAACGTTTATTTAACAGTTTCTGGTGGGAGACTGTATTAAAAATGTTATGAAGACTAGGTGTCTGGCACTTCTATGGCTGCTGACATCATTAACAAAATTCAGCTAAGTAGTAGTTGTGCTGTGATGAGGACAGAAGCTGTGTTAGGTTGAAGACAGAAGCTGGTTATCTATTAGATAGTTGTGAAACTGCATATTAATACATTTTCAAATAATTTTCATAGGGGTGATAAAATAGCAATTGATCTATACTTTGAAAAATCTATATTGACTCCAATTATGTGTAGTGGAATAATGAATGATTTTTTCCATAGTGTGGAGACTTTATTTTCAGATATGGATCAATTTATAGGAACTGAAACTAATATGGAATTGCCTCGTCTGCTGTTTTAAGATACTCACTAGATAGTTTGTCAGGAGAAGTTGTATTGAGCTTTAACTTTTTGAGGTATTTTTGATGCTATCTGTAGGAAATGGTTGGAAGAACAAATATTGAAGGAAGTTACTCAATTCCATGTGGACGTCAACAGTTTGATTAGTCACCTGGTCAGTTAATAACTGCACTATCTGTATAAAGATGGTATTGAATTGGTTGGCTATAGTATCAGCTTGTTTCTCTTGTTTGGGTCTGGGATGCAGCTTGTCCTGGATTTAATAGCTTATTGCCTGATTGATTAAGGAGATGTAGTGTATTAATAAAAGTGCCTTTGTGAAAATCTGTAAGTTTTCTTGCCAGGCTGTAATAATGTTATTTGGGGATATTGCTTTGGTACCTTATGGTGTAGATTGTGATCACTTACACTTATCTGACAGAGCTCCATGTGATGATATTTTTTGGGAGGAAGATGTTAGGATCCAAAGGAGGGTTGATTGTTAGTGGGCTTTGTATATCTAGTTGGTGTGGTTATAGGTTGGGTGAACTTTTACAGATGTACATTACTGGTTGGATTTTCAGACTGTATGGTTTGCCAATCTATATTAACATCATCCGATATTATGTTTTTATGAGTGATTTTTAGGAGGCACAGCAGAGTATATCTTCCAGTGTTTTTGCAATGTTACCTGGGGTATGTATATTCCAACAATTGCGATTTTCTTGTGAGTGTTAAGTTTTAGCATAATTAGTAGGATTTCCAAGTTAAGAGAAAGTTATCAGGATGTGCAGGGAAGGAAGATGTTTTGTGTGTTTTAGTAGAAAATAGAAGCACTGTTAACTTTTTTGCTCTCTCTGTCTAATCTTGTAATGTTATAGCCTGGTGGAGCAATTTCTTCATTTTTTTTTGTTTCCTGGTGGAGCCAGGTTTCTGTGGTAACTAAGATGTGTGGAGTGTGTAGTGGCATCCATGTATGCATTTCAGGGACATTCTTATAAATACTTTGTAAGTTGGTATGGTATATGTGAAGGCCAGAGTTGGACTGTGGGTGAGGTGATAGTGATAAAAGAGCTGTCTGGTGCCTATATAGACTAAGCTGGCCCTGGTTTTGGGTGGATGTCACTTCTAAGTTTTATGGTTATGGAGGTATGATGGCATAGGTAGTAACATCTTTGGTTGATTTTATGTTAAATATTAAATTTTTAAGGAAATGGCAGTTGTTTTGGACAAATGTACATGCATAATAGGGTATATGAGTGCTGATATAGATGGGCTGTGTTTGGGAGATGACGTTCAGAAGAATTTAGCTTGGAGGACATGATGTAAGAGTTTTTTTTGTGTGTGAGGGTAATGGATATTGGTAGAATGTTAAGTATGTAAGTAGAAGAATAGTTACTAGTCTGAGGAACTGTAGAAGAAACATTTTTCTGAAATATAAGAAAATGAGGGTTTTGAAGGACAGAGGAAGAGGATGTAGTTAAGAAAGGAAATAGAGAGGGTTTGTTTGGAAAAAGTAAAAGTTAAAATGTAAAATAATAGAGTGTGTTGAGACTGTAGGCTTGTATCTGATTTTGAGATGTGTGGGTAAGGTGTGTAGGTGTGGGAGAATAATATATGGATGAAGATTAATTTATGCGGTGAGGAGTCAGTTACCACTGTAGAATGGGTACTGGTAAGGAAGGGTAGCAAAAAGTACTGATTTAATTGTGTAAGAATGTAGAAAGATTGAGGTTAGAGGGGTGTAAGTAGGATACAGAGATTGGGGGAAGTCTAAGAGATTTAATAGAAGAAAAGATTAGATATAAATATGAATCTGACTGTAGTGTATGAGAGAAGATCACGAGTATGAATAGAGGAGGGAGTTGTGGTCATGAATGACTTAGGTGTAGAACTAGGAAGGGATCTGAGTAGAAGTGGATATAGTGTAAAGCAGTATGTGAGCAAGAAAGATGTTTGGAATGATGTTAAATGTTAGATGGAAGTAGAGAATAGATGAATAAAATAGGAGCATGTCTATGATAGTAGTAAAGTTGATTGGGGAGTTATAGGAGTGGGTGTCACAAGTGATAGGTGAACGTGGGAAGTACAATGGTAGAGTAAAGTAGGATGGGGAAAATTTGGAGTAAGGCTGGATGTAGTGGGTTTTTCACTCTCTAGCCATTTGTTACAGAAAGATATCAATTTATAGATGGTGCTCATCAAACTAACAAGGAGGCACAAAGTATAACATGTTTTTTCATTTACTTAATGCAGACACAAAGAAGCTAGGGATAAGAAATAGCCAGCTCACACAGTGGAGTCTAATGGTTAAATGAAAGGACACTGACCAATTTGGTAAGTATTCTTTTTAGTGCGAGGACTAGTCCTTTGGGGGGAATGTCACATTCTTTCCAGCACAGGGTAGGCATGTATCTGCTTAGTTAAAGTTAAAATACAACAAGGATCTTCATGTTAAAATTACTTACATTACACATTGACAATAATCTTAGTGAAAAAGTTCTTAGAGGTGTGTCTTATGGCAGAGCTCCTACTATTTAAGGGGCAGGGGCCAATGTAATGTACACAGGCTGCTGCACAAAGAAAATAATCTCAATAAAAAAGTATGCAGAGATGTGCCTTGTGACAGAGTTCCTGTATTTAAGGTACAGGGACAAACATAATGTCCATGGGATATTGAGCAATGATAATAATGTTAGAAACTAAAGTTCACAGGGGTGCTGTATGCCTTGTGGCAGAGCTGCTGCTGTTTAAGTGACAATGTCTGTGGGGTCTGCAATGTGAAAGAAGATGGTGATCAAGTGGATGTGGAAACCAAGCCTGTTACGTGATAGATTTTGATCCGGCCACTGCAGTATGACCTCTACACCAAGTGCTAAAAGAAAAAGTGGCAAAGGACAGGATTAGTTTGTACCCTTTGTCATTTTAAAAGTTGCAAAAGAGATATCATCAGTGATTACTCTGCATGTAGGATGGACATAAATTTATTTACATTTTTGTATAAATTCATGTGGAATACCAATTTTTTCATGCATGCACCACCAAAAACATTTCCAATTTATGCTATCAGTTGGCTGAATAATTAATGTAGTAAAAGTCATCCATTATTTAGAGGTCTACTGTTGTATGTTCAGCTAAATGCATTGTTCAATAAAACCTTATTTGCAAAGAGATGTTAGATAAGGAAGATTTTCTTTCTTCTTTTTCTAGGTGTTTTCTCTCTTCTGTCTACTGACCATCAAGACCGCCACTACTAAACTTCTGCCTCTTCATCCCCTAGCAGTGGGCAGTCTTAAGATTCATTAGGTTGAGGGCCATCCAGATGGGTGGATATTATGCCATAATTATGACATACACAAAGAGAGAAGCACTAATGCACTTTCTAAACAAATTAAGGATTACTCTGGCCATTGTTTTAAATTTACTGTTCTTGAAAAACTTGAGGTTGATGTCCTAGGTGGCCCATGGTCTCTAATTTTAGAAAAGAGAGAATTTTTTTGGCAGCTATGTTGAAATTTACACAGCTGGCAGGGGATTTAATGTGTTTATTATGGGTTCAGGCATCTAGGCAGTGAGACATTTCCTTGTGTTACATTTGGTTGGGGACACATGACTGAAATGACATTCAGCTGCAGAGAAATAGGGCTGTTGTGCATTCCCTGTGGGCAAAGAGAAGAATGCGGTGCCATGCCTACAACTTTAATAACCAAATGCACAGGGGAAAAATAATGTCCATGGTCTTCAAAGCAACATGAGACAGCAGGCAGTATGGTAGGCATCAGCAGCAGCCTGGCCAATGGGCATGTCAGTGGCAATAAAAATGCAATGCACAATAGGCAGTGCCTTTATAATTGGTGTGTGGGAGCCACTATTCCCTTTTATTGTATCCACAGAACATTACCTAAAATGTATACTGGAGCCTAAATGAGACTAATGTAGCATGCAGGATATTCTCCATGCTTTAGCACACTTTGACATGTTGTAGCTGCTAAGCATGTAGTGTACACTGAGCACAACACTCATTAGTTCTTCTGCCCCCATGCACTTGGTTATTAAAGCTGTGGGCAAGGCAGTGTGCACTTCTGTGTGCCCACAGGGTATTTACAAAAAACACATTTCTCTGCAGCTAAATGTCACTTCAGCCATGTGTCCCCAACCAAATGACCCACAAGGAAATGTCTCGCTGCCTAGATGCCTGAACCTGTTTATTATATTTGGTTTTAAATATTCATGAATATTTGTTTCCACTTTCTGAGATTTATAAATATTGTTCTTTTAAATGCCTGTTGAACAATTTAATTAAGTGGATGTAACAAGTGATGTTTAGGCCATTTAAACTGTGTAGTGGGAAGAGGAGTTCTCTGAAAAAGTTTTATGTTCTGTAAAATGAAAGTGCTTACATATGTTACTTTTATTGGATTATTTGGAATAAAAAGGTTATTTTTAACTTGAGTTGGTTATGAGTGACATTGAGAGCTTCTGTGGGTTAATAGCTCCGCTTTTTTTTTGTTCTACTGGTTTGCAGTTTATTTTGTTTGTGGTTTCATACCATGTTTGTTATCCCCAAAATACAGAAAAATCCTATAGAACGACCTTTTAGACATATAATCTCAGAAAGGGGTTCCAAACCCTGTCCCACAGGGGTCCAGTTTGACAGATGCTTAAAACCTATTTATGGAAAGGTTGAACATCTTATAAATTCTTGGGATTTTTTAGGGAGGTCAAAAAAGGATCTTTGAGCTGAAGGACTTACATTTGTAACTATAGACATAGTAGATGTTTTCACTTCAATTCCTAAAGATTAAGGCTTGGAACATTTTAACAATAGTTTAATTAAATACATCATTTTTTCTAGAGATAAGATAAGTCTCATAAATGAAGTAATTTCTGTAGTACTTGATTTCAACTATATATTTTTGAAGGGAATTTTATAAACAAATTTAAAGGTGTAGCAATGAGGGCTTTCTGCACCCCCATCTATGCTAATTTAGTTTTAACGAACTTATGTGCCGGCTCAATGTGGAATGAAATATAAAACCTTATTAGGAGTAGGCTTATCTAGTAAAACTAAGGAACAAGCTAATAACAAATTTGAGAGAGCCCTATTAATCAGTATGGACTATACATATAGGATATTAAAACTATAGTTAAAAGAAATTGGAATATTGTAAAGGGTAACCCCCAGCTTCATCAAATTGTTGGGATTGACCCCTTATTTGTGTTTAAAACAGGTCCTAATTTAAAGGATAGATTTAAAAGAACAGAAGCTTATGAACATTCTAGTATTAAAAAGAAAGAGACAGTAAAGTGTGAGTTTTGTGCCCAATCCCCTTTATTTTAGAAGTCAAAAGTTTAATATTAGAAAATGACTTAAATTCAAAGGTTTGCTTTGTAAGAGGAAACTGTCAATCGAAATGTGTCATGTACCTTGCTAAATGTTTAAGCTGCCTGGGGTTTTGTGAACGCAAAGCAGAGAGATGCCTAAGAAAGAGAATATATGAAAATGTATCGAATTAGTAGGCAAAATGAAAATGATGCTTTATATAAGCTTTCAAGAGGTTGCACACACTTTACAAGCTTTTGTTTTGGCATTTTAGAACACATAAAGGGTAACCCCAGAGGAGGTGACTTGAAAAGTAAATTAGAAGAAAGGGAAATAAAATGTCAGCTCAGACTTCATGCATAGTGATACCCGGGTATTAATGAAAAATGTTTCACTATGACCATTATAAGATTTGAGATCATGTGTTATTTAATGCTTTTAATAGGTTTAATGGTCAAGACACCTCATTTCTAAGTGTTATTTGCTGCCAGGGACGTGGTGCAGAGATTTGTATTTTAGTAAGATTTTTATTAGTATTTTTTATTGAATTTTGTATTATATTGTACTTTTTGTCTTATTTCTTTAAGGCTGTTTGGCTTTTAAATATCTAGAGGCACACAGTGGTATAAATAAGTGTGGTTAATAACACATAATGATTCTGATGAAGTCCTCTGTTTTATTAGGATGAAAGTGCTTAATCTGTGCTTTTATTTGTTTTATTTGTTTTATTCAATAAAGTGGCTCTAGTTGCTTATTTGTAAAGTCCGTTGACTGACTGCTGCTATACATCATTGTGTAGTTGTTAAGATAAGTGTCCCCCAGATTCTCTATAGCTTGCACGGCATGCAAGATCAGTGCAGCAGCTCAAGCAGGCAATATGTCTTCCATGCGATCCAAGAACAGCCTACAGAGGTGTGCACGAACGCTCCTGCACTAACCATGCACAGACTAAGCCCTTGTATGCAAATCACCCCATTTGCAGGAGAAATCTATGCAAATGAGGTGATTTTGCAATCCAGGAAGCTAGCAACCATCCATGCAGGACTAGTGCTATCTGCAAAAATGTACAATTAGTAACCGAGTACATTGCTGCAAAATCCAAAACGGAGCTGTGACAGCTCCAAATAAAGGCTGCATATCATGTAGTAAGCATGCCAATAGCCAAGTATAAGGCCATTGGCATTGCAAACATTAAAAAAAAGCACAAAAATCAATTTAACTGATCTCGGATGTTTAAGCATAGGGCAGTGGCACACAAACAGGATCTAGGGGAAAATAACAAAATTAACCTAAATTAAGCAATCTAACTAAAATTGGTATTCTACCATGCAAGTCCACAGCAGGCAGAAGACAACATGGCCAGTGAGTAGTGGTTGCTAAGGTGGGAGGCTCAGTGTGAGACATGTAACTATGCATTAGCAGGCAATCCTATGCAAATGAGGGATGTATAGTGAATCCTAGTTTTCCCCACCATGTGAGTCAGGTCCCAACAGTGTAAGAGTAGGAATAGCTTGGTGCAAGCCTAGGAGTTAGGTGACATCATGGGGGGGGGGGTGTTAGGCATACTGTAAGTGGATTGGAGCCATATGGCTCGGGTTTGCTCCTAGCTTACCACAGCTAAGCTAGGGGTGTGTCTAAACCTGCCTAGCACTCTTTGCAAAGCCTAAGCAGGTGTGTGCACCACACACCAGGTTTTATAGGAAGAAAAAAGAAGTTAAACCAGGAAATAGCAGCAGTGTGCACATCTGAGCACTCTGTTTGCGAGTCACGCACCCGGACTTAAACAGGAAGGCAATGGGAAGGGAAAACAGCAGTAGGAAGGTAAACAAGGAGAACTAGCTTAGCTGGCAGGTGAAATGTATCAAAATCAGCCAATTACACAGGCAGCAGACCAGACCAGCCCAGAACACTACTATAAACTATGCAAACACCTTCCCCTCTGGTTTTTCCTACACTCTACACCACCGGTGTAAACAAGCGGGGAACTTTTAACACTCACAACAGCAAAATGATAGGGGCTGCAATAGCTATCATACAACAACTTGTGGAAGAGGCTGAGAGTGGTGAGGATGTGAATGCTGTCAACCAACCCACAGTAAGGAGACGGAGAAGAGTATACAGACCCAGGGTAACCTACCCGGGGCTACATGAGCTGGAGATAGTGGAGCACTATAGGGTGGACAGGGGCCATCTACAGCAACTTGTTGAGCTGTGCCGGCTATGCCTGACACACAGAACTAACAGAGGGGAACCCATCCCCGTGGATACCAAGTTATGTGTAGACCTATGAATACCATCTACAGGTACCTTCCAAAAGCCAACTGGGGATATGATGGGGATTTCACAGGCATAAGCATCCAGGGTACTCCACCAATTCCTGGATGCCATGTCAGCATGTCGGGTGAGCAAGTATATTTCTGCAACACCCATGAGGCATTGGCCAGCAATATGCAACTGTTCCACCAAATAGCAAAATACCCTGAGGTAGTGGGTGGTATAGACTGCACGCACATATGCATCAAAGCACCACCCGGTGAGCTGGGTAGGGTCTACATCAACCACAAGGGCTTCCCCTCCATCAACTGCCAGGTTGTGTGCAATGCCCAGGGCATAATAATGAATGTATGTGCTGGCTGCCCTGGAAGCTATCACAATTCCCACATCTGGCATCTGACGCAGCTGTACCAGAGATTTGCCAGTGGGGACATCCCTGATGGTCACCTAGTGGGGGATGCTGGATACGCACTGGAGCCATGGCTGATGACACCCAACAGAAATGCACACACACCTGAACAAGAGCTCCGTAATGAAGCACACGCACAGACCAGAATTATAGTACAGCATGTGTTTGGGATGCTCAAGTCACAGTTCCAGTGTCTGGACACATCCGGTGGAGCCTTGCAGTACTCACCAACTACATGTACCCAAATTGTCCTCATATGTACCATGCTACACAATATGATCCTGTGGAAACAGCTGCAGCAGGAACAGCATGGGACAGGGCCATGCAGCCCCCCACCATTGCCAAGGCCTGCACAGGCACAGAGTGACTCAGAGGAGGAACAACCTGAACCTGCCCCAGTAGGCAGAAGGAGGTGTGCCCAGTATGCCCTGGCCTTGGCAAAGAGGCAACGCATAGCACATACACTAACACAGGAGGAACCCAGGGAATAACACCTCTCTCTGACTCTCACATACAGTAAAAGGGATGCCAAACATTACACTACCTTGCTTAATCATGTGTAGCAAGTGTACTATGTGCATCCGACATAGGCAACCCTGCAGCACCACCCTCAATACTGGGACACCCACAAGGCAAGTGACTCACACATGCCAGTCAGGGGGTTCACATACCCAGCAACAGTCACAGCCAGCAGGACAGGTGTAGACAAACACAAACAAAGGCTGTGCTATGGCCTCTGAATGAGGCCTATGGGTAACCACCCCCTAGGCCTACACAGAAAGACTACAGCAGGTCAGGAAGTGGAATGTTAATTCTGAAGGGTAGGAAGTCAGAAACTAATATGTAGGTAATTAAAAGCTAAGATTTGTAGTACATGGTATGGTATGTCTCTAGTCAGCACAATAGGTAAGACTACAGACTGAAATGGAGTACCCGACATACCAGTACAGTCCTAGAAAATGTGTACAAGTGTCAGGTGTGCCCCCCATCCTAGGTAGAAATGTAGTCACAGTCAGGTGTGCCCCCCAATCCTGTGCAAAAATGTAGAAATAGTCAGGTGTGCCCCCCCATCTTACATAGAAATGTAGTAACAGTCAGGTGTGCATCCCCAATCCTGTGTAGAAATGTAGAAATAGTCAGGTGTGCCCCTCAATCCTGTGTAGAAATTAGAAATAGTCAGGTGTGCCCCCCCCATCCAATGCAGAAATGTAGTAGCAGTCAATGCCAAATGATTGATGGATACCCTGCAGAGAGAGCATACTACCTGTAGGTGTACAACACAAAGGTCAGCACTGCAGTACAAACTACCTGGACTCGATCCACACATTCAGTAAAGACAGCCATTCTGGGCATGCCCACACACTTAGAGAAATGAAGGCAATGTCAGTCAACAACATACTGAAAGGTCATACTGGGCATGCTCACACATACTGAAAGGTCATACTGGGCATGCTAACACACTTAAAAACATGAAGGCCATGTCTGCAAACACCAGTGGACCAGGCATATCTGGCAGCCGCAGATGTTAGTGCAGACACTCCTCAGTATGCACCACTCATGCTTTGCACACACAGTGGATAGGAATACAGGCATATATGTAAGGACAACACACTATAATAAGCCAAAGGTAGATGTACATAGATGTGTGGAAGATGGTGACTGTGACAAGGAGCCATCCAGGCCTGTCCCACCCAGCACACAGCCAAAGGACCACAACCACACGAGGGTCAGATGGCACTTACTGCAGATACTAGCCACCGGTATTTGTCAGCATTACAGAGTATGTGGTGCATGTGCCAGCTGTGCAACATGACTGTTCAAGGAAGTAATCATCTAGCAGCTGTATACATGTACCTGTGAAATATGACCCAGGTTGTGCCCGCATGTGGTGTGTCAACCCCTAGCTGAATGGGTTATAGCCCATGCACACACACTGCCCTCCCCATAGCCCAATTATGACAAACATGCTGAGGTCATCCACTGTGAAATACACCTCTGGGACAGTTTTAGCACAGTAATCTCCATAGCATGTCCCATAACTGCATACATCTGTAGTGTGATAAACTAGTTAGGTAGGAGTTCTAACCCCAGCCTTGGCAACCGTGTTTGTGTGTGGGTCTGCCCTTCTCTTTCTGTGTAGAGAGCAATGCTTCTTAGGGTGGTCACACTCCCTACAATTGAAATGCTCTACTTTGGTAAGGCTGCTGATGTCATCCACCTAGAAATACACCTCTGGGAAGGTTGTATCCCACTAATCTCTGTGGCACGTACTATAACTGTGTACTGCTGTAGTGTGATAAAATAGTTAGATAGGAGTTCTATCCCCAGCCTTAGCAAATGTGTGTGTGTGTGTCTCTGTGCAGAAAGCAATGCTTTTTAGGGTAGTTACATCCCCTACAATTTCAATGCTCTACTTTGGTAAGGCTGCTGATGTCATCCACCTAGAAATACACCTGTAGGAAGGCTGTATCCCAGGAATCTCTGTTGTGCTTCCCATAACTGCATACTGCTGTAGTGTGATGAAATAGTTATGTAGGAGTTCTAACCCCAGCCTTGGCAACTGTGTGTGTCTGTATAGACAGCAATGTTTTTTAGGGTAGTCACACTCTCTACAATTGAAATGCTCTACTTTGGTAAGGCTGCTGATGTCATTCAACTAGAAATACACCTCTGGGGGAGGTGTTAGCCCAGTAATCTCTGTAGCGTGTGCCATAACTATGCACTGCTATAATATGATAAATTAGTTAGGTAGGAGTTCTAATCCCAGACTTGGCAAGTTTGTGTGTTTGTCTGACCCTGTTTGTGTAGAAAGCAATTCCTTTTAAGGTAGTCACACTCCATACAATTTGTATGCTCTACTTTGGCAAGGCTGCTGATGTCATCCACCTAGACATACACCTCTAGGAAAGATGTAGCCCAGTAATCTCCATAGTGTGTCATAACTGTGTACTGCTGTAGTGTGATATAGACCTCTATTATGGGTTCTATACCCACACATGTCGGTTGCAGATGTTTTGTGTGTGTTTCAATGTCTGTGTAGGGAGCAATGCATTTTAGGCTAGTCACACTCAGTACATGTCAAATGCCGTACTTTGGCAACCCTGCTGATGTCATTCATTGTGAAATACACCATTGGGGAAAAAATTCTTCACTAATCCCCATGGTGCATCCTACAGCAGCTCCATGCTATAGTGTAATATAGACCTTTGTTAGGGGTTCTATACCCACACATGTTGGTTGTGGATGTTTTGTGTGTGTTTCAATGTCTGTGTAGGGAGCAATGCATTTTAGGCTAGTCACACTCAATACATTTCAAATGCCCTACTGTGGCAATCCTGCAGATGTCATTCATTGTGAAATACACCTTTGGGGAAGAAACTCTCCAGTACTCCCCATGGTGCTTCCTATAACAGCCCCAGGCTGTAGTGTGATATAGACCTCTGTTAGGGGTTCTATACCCGCACATGTCAGTTGTGGATGTTTTGTGTGTTTGTCACTGCCTGTGTAGGGAGCAATGCATTTTAGCCTAGCCACACTCACTACAATTCAAATGTCCTACTTTGGCAATCCTGCACATCATCCAATCTGATATACACCTTTGGGGAAGGAGTACTCCAATAATCTCTGCGGTGTGTATTTTAACTACATAGTGCTGTAGTGTAATAAACTTGTTAGGAAGGGGTTTTACTCCAAGACAGGACAGGTGTGTGTGTGTGTGTTTGTAACTTGTATCCTGTGTGGAGGTGAGTGTGAGTGTGTGACACCTGGGCCCAATATGGAGTGGGTTTTGCAAATTTCTTATATGGTGGCCCTAGTATATATCACAATGTCCACTGTACAGGGATAACAAATGTGGAATAGCCGTGAGGCTGGGGTGCAAATCCATACCCATACATGTGACATCAAGGCCAGGCAATCACAGTTAACAACCCCAGTATTACCCAGGGCACACTCTCAACCCATGTCTCATACACACACACACACACACACACACACACACACACATACACACGCACACGCACACACGCACACACACACACACACACACACACACACACACACACACACCACACACACATATGCCGAGGTAACAGCAAATACGTGTGTAGTACACTGAATATTGGCCACTGATAGTAACTATGGAGTGATTGCAGTGACCTACATAGGGCATGGCACCCTGTCCATCTGTACAATACGCACATACACGCAGACAGTGCACCTTCCCCATGTTCCCCACTGGACTCCTGCAACACCTGTGGTGACATCACATGTGACCCACAAAGGACATACCATTCCTGAAAACATGCCCTGTATGGACAGATGCCACTGACACCAGGGAATGTCATTAGCATGCTATCAATGTAGGTGCAGGGTTAACCTGCTCTCCATTACCAGTTCCTGCCAAAGGTGGCCAAGACTGGCACATCTGATGATAATCTGTGTACACAACATGGGCCCGACACCCCAAGTACAGATCCACATCTCACTGTACATGCATGTGGGAGGTGTGTACATCCCAGAAACTGTCCATGTCATGGACTAAGGAACACATACATGGCAAGTGATGCACAGCATTGGCCACATGTAGTAGTCATCCAGTTGACTGGATGGTGGATACAATACCCACCTGTGTGGGCAAATGCAGAAACCACAGCCCTGAGCCACAATGCAAACCATCGTCATGTGGCCCGATGCCAAGGTATACCCATCACCTAGCCTTGTATAGCCATCTGGCACAGTCGACCACCACATACCTGTGCAAAAATGCAGCCATGCATGTCAGTACTGGCACCCTGTGTGTTTGTGTGTGGGCTGTATGATGCATATGATCACATCCACATTCACTACAACCCCCAGTGGCATACTGAAGCATGCTGTCTGATGTCAGACACCTCCCCATACCCTTTGCCTATATAACCTCCATATGACCCGTGTGGTGCATGTGATACCTGCACAGTAATGTGTTGTGGCAATCTCACTAGTGATGAGCTGTATCACTGGCCCTGCCAAGTGTGTCAATGTGTGTGTGCCCCTGTGAGAGTGTGGCTGTGTTGATGCTGGCACCTGTTCATGTGGACAGGCACGTGTACTTCACCTACTGTATAGCTACCATATCCCTGTTGCAGATGTCACTCACCGTCACATATATGTTCTGAGGACCACTACAGGTAACTTAAGTGATGCATCCAATAACTGCATGGGACTGTGATAGCACTACATATTCATCAGGGGTTTGATACCCTGTGCTGGTAGGTGTGTGACACAAACATGCTTAAGTTTTACCCTTCCTGACTTGTCATTGCCTCTGTCTGCCTCTCTCACTCCCTCACTGGTGGATGTGGAAACCTACACCTGCTTTGCTTAGGCAGCAGCATGTGAGTTTTAAGTGATGCTCATGATCAGCTGATGGCCTCTGCATGAATTGCATCCCTCCCCTAGCTGATTGCATGTGGAACAGCTGTGGTAACATTCGCATAGCCAATTGCATGGAAACACACTCCAGTATCTAGGAACATCATGTTGGTGTTGGGTCTTTCCATTCACTGTGAGCAGGAATTCTATCTGTTGTTTGGCAAACATCATCTCAGATGGATTGGGGATTTACCTCTGACAACATACACTGTGGAAACAGGCCAACACACGGGGGGGATGTGCCTGACCTGACTACAGACTATAAGTGCTTCTATACTGCATTTGGAGTAATGTTGGTTTCACAGTGTGTGTGCGGATATGGCTGTCCTACATGTATTAATACCTGTCATGTCAGTTCTATGTTTATGAGGACTCCCCATCTGTTGGGTCATCTGCAGACTGGGCAGTGTGTGGTGCCTTTGGTTTCATGTGTTACCAACAGTGCATGTATCTGTGAACTGCAGGAGGTAGTGTGAGTATTGCAGTCTGTAGATGTTGAAATTCGAGACAGTTACTGAGTTCATATCCCTCATAGGACATATTTTGCGACAAACCCTGTTACAACAGTAAATGTAAGATGTTATCACAGCAACATGTCAATATTGGCCCTGTGCATGTGCTTCCAGCCACAACTCTGTCAACCTTTGTACATATGTCATGCATTAAGAGGTGCATATGTGCTGTACATCATAATTAGTGTCATCATATCTGATAACAAGCCAGTACGATATCAGATTGCTACACATGTTATGTACAGTAGGGGTTATATTTGATGACATAACCTGGACATTCTGTGTTTTTTGTATAGTACTGAGGTCTGTGTATTTATGGTGAATGTTGTTAGTGTGTGTATTTTCAATATGTACCTTGGCCTGTATACAGACTGTGGTAGATGTCATCGTTCTAGGTCCCATCGTATCTGATGTTACATGCAGCTCCACTGTATGTTACCATATTGTCTTACATGTTTGTAGGGCCATACACACACATGTCCCATACCACAGACAGGCATCAGACCACACTGTGTAGTGGCCCAGTATATGTAGGGTTAGTGTGTGAGTGGCACATATGAGGATGTTGTTGAACAGATAGTCCATATACTATAATATTATGCTCACTTACCATATGTGGCTGTGGCTGTGTTCACATTGGTTGTGGTTATGCACTTCCACACAGGTGAATCTTACCCTGTGCTGTGACATGCCTGTAGAGCCTGCTACATATGCAGGAACATGTGCATTCCCCCATAGGAGATGTAGGCCAGTGTTGAGCCAGTCTGCCTGTAGCCTGCACAAGGCTTTATTACATGCCTATCAGCTTAGTGTACTTACCCAGTGAGATGTCATGTGCAGATACTTGCCAGATGTACTGCTGCTGGGCCTCCCTTAACAGTCATGTATGCCAGATGGAGTGGTGGGATGCTGTACAGATGTATGTCAATATCTAGTGGGTAGTATGTGGCCGTGGCACCTGTGTACCAGCAGTTATTATGTGTCAGGACAGACAGGGGTGTGTAAATGCATAACCTATGGGGGCGAATGTATACCAGTCGTTATGTGTTATACCCATCTACATGGCTGTTAACATCCATATAGTCAGGCTTGGTCCACATTTTCTGCAATAGAAGGGGTTCTGTGTATACTCTCTGGACTGTACAGAATGTGTCAGAATGTCCACATCTATTGGCCAATATCTCTGCTGTAGTCCACAGGAGCATTATGTACTTGCAGCAGTACTGTACTATGTTGTCCTTAGGGTGTCTATCAGTAGCCAGTGGCACACATGTAAAAAGCAGATGTGACCTCCCACACACACCATGTCTGTGAAAACAATCCCTATTACAGTAGCAATAGTGTACTAATATACCTGCTATACATACCAACATCTCCTTGCACTATGGAGTTGGGACTATAGGGGCTGAGGTAGGGCTACACTCCATGTTCAGGACATATGGTGAATATATATGTACATATGATTATCCAGATATCTATATAGATAATTACACATGTACATATCGGCATATATAGATGGGTGTGTATGTGTACATAGATATGCATATAGACACCCAGATATATAAATATACAGAACATTATATGTCTGCACATATACAGATAGTGATACATATGCACATATATGCATACCAAGCTGCCATTCCTGCCAGCAGTCCTCTGCTGTTGTATCCCACACACATACGGTGGGGCTGGGGCCATATATGTGTGGTCTTCACCTACACAATACATGTGTGCCCATATGCACTTCAGAGGCCAGTGTATGTAACAGTGGTATATGGCCCTGTATTAATGAGTCTAGGGGGGTGCACCATACATAACCTAGGCTGTTACAAAATGTGGGGGTATCAGGGGTGAGCTACCATAAGTTATCTGGATGTACAGTACCATACATTTCACCTATCTTGACATTACTTACATGTGGGTTACTGCAGGCCTACTGCCTCCTGTCATACAGACTGTTCTGTTTGCCAGTGTGCTTGTGATGGTGTCAGTTATCCCTTGTTATATATCATTTCCATCCCATTTGGCCAATTGAAGTCTTTACCACCTAGTGATTGTGTACAGAGTATAGATAGAGGCTGCTGGACTATACGCCTGCATCACTTACTGCTGAATGTGTGGTATCCTGTGGCCCAGTCTGTTATTACTATTGTACAATTTGAAGGGCTTGGCCTAGACAGCAGCATTTTATTTATTTTATTTATTATTTGTTGACCGGGAAAGTCTGACTCGGTTTCACAGAGCCTGTTTTCAGTAAAGGCCTGGGGAGAAATGCTCCAGATGCATGTCTTTGGAATGTGGGAGGAAACTGGAGTACCGGGAGGAAACCCACGCGAATACAGGGAGAACATGCAAACTCCACACAGAAGGCACCCCAGCTGAGAATCGAACTGGAAAACCTCTTGTTGTGAGGTGACAACGTTAACTGCTGCACCACTGTGCTGCCCAGCAGTTGTGGACCTTTCCAGACTACTGTATTAGTATAACTGTTTCACATTTGCATTACTCTGTTTAAATGGATGTCAGTGTCTGAACAACTATATGACATGGCATATACATCTGTAATAGTACGCAAATAAAGATATTCCATTTCTGCAAATCTGTGTGTGGTGTTTTATCTTATGACCTTTCTGTGGGTGTATGTTGCAGGCAACATATGCCATTTGTATGGGTGGCTCATCCAGTGTCCAGTTGTTAGGGTGTTAACTGTAGGTATAGTGGCTGTTCCATATTGTGTGCGCCTACTACATGAGTATCTTACTGTACATATCTCTGCATGTGTATGTGTAGTCGCATGTATAGATATATATATATATATATATATATATATATATATATATATATATATATATATATATATATATATATATATATATATATATATATATATATATATATATATCAATATATGTGTATCTGCATATATGTGTCTGTGTATATGTATCCTGGGGATGTTGATAGCTTTCACATTTTACATTTCCTATGGGAGCCAGACTGTATTGCATGATATGTTACCACTACCAGCCTGACATCATACAGGTGGGATTTAGTACTGTTAACATCTTGTGCTCATGTCGTGTCAGGACCTGGTTATGGGATCTGCAACATTTTGTAGTGTATTGCAGGGTGGACGTGTTTGGCTGTGGGGGTGGTGGGTATACCTATTCGTACAAGTCGTATATTGTTTGGGGCCTCTTAACCCCATTAATGGCGCATGTGGACATGTATGATTTAGTTAATCTCCCATTGATATCTACACATGTATGTCCATATATACCTATATGGATAATATATATCTGCTTACATATATATAACTATGTCCATATATACCTACATATATATATATATCTGCTTACATATATGTAGCTTGCTGTGTATATGTAGACATATATATATGTAGATGTAGGCATTTGCATGTATATATGTTCATATATATTTATATATATGTATATATTTATATATATATATATATATATATATATATATATATATATATATATATATATATATATTTTATATATATATTTATATATATATATATATATATATATATATATATATATATATATATATATATATACATTTATAGATATGTTGTATCTGTGTAGATATTAATAGATTTACATACACACATACATCTAGATGTTGGTATACATTCTCTGTACTGTTGCATGACTGGGCTGGATGATATGTTTCTGAAAACATCAGGTTTAGGCATATTTGGCATGGCTTAGTTGTAAAGCACTTTGTCTGTGGTGTGCAGGGTTTTGGGTTTGAGCCTTGCAGAGGCTGTTTATTTTGTTGCTGGGCAGAACACGGGTCGTTGGATACAGAGTGATTAAGGCACCTTAAAGCAGTTGTAAGCGGGTTTGCACATGTTTGCACAGAGGTAACACTGCTAACTTCCAGATACAGTTTCTTATACTCAGCTTCTAAATTGCTTAATTTGTGCAGGCAGTGCTTACCCCTGTGCAAACAGGCTTAGACCCACTTACTGCTGGTTAAAAGTGCTTACTCCTGCTTACCCCCATGCTAATTTCTTTAAAAGAAAAGAAAAAAGGGTTGATAGAAAAGTGGTGAAAAAGGGGCACAAAGAGGGAAAGGCAGTAGGGAAAATAGCTAGGGATGTGCAGGAAGGGTGTAGGAAAGGTCCATAGCTGCCCATTTCTTCTACAGCAACAGCTGTGAATATACGCTGAATTTAGAGGTAGATTTGGACACTCAAACCCCTGGGAGAGAGGTGAGGACAACAATAATATGTTGTGATGCCAATTAGACCGGATTACATGTGTCCAGTAGATATATGTGCAAAATGGACAGCTATGTATGGAGTGAGATTTTTTTGTGGGAACAGATTGCCCTTTTATTTTCAGGTGAAACTGAGATGTTGGGAAGGGGTAGTAGGTATATTTGGGGAGGTAGGTTGGGTAGGTTAACAGACAAGACACACAAGATGCATACAGGGGCAGAATATGACACATGTGGGGGTAAACACCTTGATGGGGAGGGGTGTTGGGATATCGGAAGCCCACAAGCCCCCTAGTGGTAACAGTGGGGCCGCACCTTCACAGACCCAAAGGTGGCTGTGCTGGGGGCTGAGCCGCAGAGCCAGGCTGACTCTCTAATTGTGACACGCGGCCCTCGAGCTGGCATAGAAGATCACCGAACTGCTCGTTGATTGCTCTACGCACCAAGACCCCGACCTGGTGATGGGTGTCAGGTGCCTGCCCACTCCCATGGAGGAGGTGAGCCCCATCCCCTGAAGTGGTTCCCCCCAAAGGTGATGCAGGACCAACAGACAGTGAGATCCGAGGTTGGGCCCCAGACATGCTGGTGACCGGTGCCTCGGCCAGCTGAGGTGGGACAGGTTGGTCTGCTGGGACCGGCCTTTCCAAGCATGCTATAGTGTTTAGATTTCAACATCATATATGGGTTAGTAATAGTCAACACATTCCAGGGTTAGGTATAACAGCATGCATAGATATTCCCATTAACCCAGGCACCAGATATGGAGCAGTTGTATAGCAAACAAAACACATGCATATGTGGGACCACAGTGGCAATATGGCACATGCATGGGAACCATTAAAATATTTATCAAACAATTGGACATTATCAGAGTCAGTACATACCAGTTGGGGTTGGTACCTTGATTATTGTTGTAGATAAGGTGGGGGGGAGAGAAAGATGTCAGTTAACAAGTAGTATATTCCTGTAGTCAGCATTACTTTCCTAGTCAGTGCTCTTAACTGTACCTTACAAGTCTTACTACACTACCCTATAGCCTTATTTTGGTCAGTGATATGGCTATTGTCATCATTACACATGAATTGGTTTTACCTGCAGTATACACCTCTTACCTGGTATACCTGTGGAGGGAATGTTTGTTAACACTAACTGTTTGGACCTATATGCCCGGATTCTGGCTTGATGTTTTGCACTATGCTATCCAATTCTTTCTGCATAGACTCTGGCCAGGTGTTGACCACATGCTGGTGTGCCTGGACATATCTAGAATATTGCCCTCTTCCACGTTTAGTGACCTGACACACACATATACATGCTTTCCTACACAGTTATATTATGTAGCACAGTGTGTGCAACAGTGACCAGTGATACTTTATTATTCAGAGAAACTGCAATACTCACAATCCCCACAATACCAGGGTGGAAGTACCGGTACAGGTTATATTGGTCTGTATTTCTCAGCAAAGTGTTTGTATCCAACTTACCTGTGGGAGTAATGCTTGTTAGCACTACCTGACGGTTGCCACACAAAGTTCCAGATTACACATTAGTATTATGCACATACATCTCACTCTGTTACTGTACACACGCTGGTCACAGCTTGACAACATGGGAGTGTAGATAGGCCATACTTGAAATATTACTCTCCTAACAGTTTTGGGGGTTGCTACGGTGACAGGTGTGTTCTCATGATGGTTGACAATCACTTGTATTCCCTGTTTGCTGGCTACACTTCTGGGAACATCCCACAGACTTAACAGGGGGACAGGGGGGCATGCAGCAGATATGGGCACATATACTGGACATTCTGGCATCATGTATACAGTTGTGGGGTATGAATCTGTATGCAGTGTACTTCCACTCCCAGGATTCAAATCATGGCTGTGTCTGCTACAACTTAAACACTGTCCATCACAGTTGTGTCTGCTATATTGATATTGCTGTATATCTCCAATCTGCTTTCTGTCTTATTAATCCCCTGTGCTTATGCATTCTGACTTCATATAACAACACTCTTATACAGAATTCCTAGACAGTTATATGTTGTAGGACAGTGTGAGTGACAGTGATGCATAATACCTCATTATTCAGAGCAACTGCATATCCTTCTTGTATTTCTGGGCAGAGTGCTGGTATCTCACAGACCTGTGGGAGGAATGTTTATTAGCACTACCTGAATGTTCCCACACACAGTACCAGTTTTCATATTACTATTATGCACATACATCTCACTCTATTACTGTCCACAGTCTGACCACAGCTTAACAATTTGGGGTGTAAATGGGACATACGTGGCTTCTTAGTCACATAAGGTATTGGGGAGTTGCTAGTGTACCGGGTTTGTTGTCATAGATGTGTGTCAATCAGTTGTATTTCCTGTTTGCTGCCGATACATCTGGTATCATCCCACTGATTTCCAAGGGGGACAGGTTTCTAGGCAATAGATATGGGCCACTTTAATAGACATTCTGGATATATCTGCACAGTTGTGAGATATGATTCTGTATGCAGACTACTACCACTGGCAGGATTTGAACCGTGGCTGTGTGTGCTAAAAAAAACAACAGTTCACATCTCAGTTGCATGTGCTGTTTGGTTTTTGCTGTCTGAATTTTCCCTGTTTGCTGTCTATGTGTCTCTCAGTTGTACTAAATGGCCTCTGGGGATTACACCTGTCATATACAGGCATTCCTACATATTCAATTTATGGTGCATGGTGTGGGTAACACTGCTTAATACTACAGTACTAATTCATGATTGCAAATCTACATTAGCATATGATACCAGAATATACACATTCAGTGCAGTAGCTAGACCTGTTTTGTCAGGATATTACACTTTTATTGCCATACAAACAATATGAGACTCTTCATGCCATATTCTCTAGTGTATGCAGTACTTGCCTTGAACAATACAGGTTTTATACTAGAAATTAATTTACTACTACCTTTATTTTTGTTTCCTATGATAGTAAAAGCATGAGCATTACTGACCTGCCTTGTGTCACAACCACACCAGGCGGCAGATGTGGGCCTCCTGGTTTGCGGCCTGCTTTGTTGCAGCTGCAGGGGACATAAGAGGAATATTTATCCATGCCTTTCTATGATATACCTGAGCTGGCATTTATTACACACATACTGGGGTGATACTTACACACATCTGGAACATCCCCTGATGCTCTAGCCTCCTGGAGCCACTCCTCCAAGAGGTCTCCCTTCCACCACTTCAGGTCGGCACAGTGGTGCCTGACCTGCTCACCAGTTCGGGGTATGCCAGTGGCACTGGTCAGGTCACAGGTGAGATGGTCCCAGGCCTCTGCCTTATATTGGGAGCCCTGGTACTGGCCCTGCAGCAGTCTCTGAGCATGGTCTTTAACTAGGAGTCCTGCCATGACCTTGGACTTCTGGATGCACCAGCACTGCACCCGGAAGCGCACCTTCTCCCTTTACTGCCATAGTGCCTGCAAGTGGAAGCTACAACCAGTTATGAGATGTATTCCCACCTCTTGGGTTTAAGAAGGGCCAATTTCCCACACTTTTCTGTGATTGGCTGGTTTTGAAAAGGCTAAGCTATGGGCAAACCTACTTACCTAAGGGTGGCATTGTTTAAAGGGGTATGCCACTGGAAACAAAGAGTTAGCTGGTCTACACATTGCTCACACCTCCTATGCTTGCCTGTGCATTGCTTAGCATTGCTTACATTAGACCTTCATTATAGTGCCTTTTTGGCATTGTGTTATTATTCATTACACCTTATATGTATGCCTGATATCCTTGAATGATGTGTACGTACACTCTGTGGGGTCCTTGTGTTCTATTGGGGACTTCAACACTCTATTACAATTAAACCTCACTTATGGGCTTACTGCTGTACTCCAGTTCACATATTTATGTTATGTAGTGGGTTATGGCACATATGACTGCATACTGATGCCTTTCACAGGTTTAGTTTGGTTATGCTATGGTGAGGACATGTTTACTACTACCTCATTCATTTGGAGTTATGTGATGGCTTGGTGGATAACTACTGGCACTATGGTTTATAGGGTCCTGGGTTCAAGCCCTGCATGTCTGTTTATTTTGTTGATGGGGAAAACAAGGGCTATTGGATACAAAGTGATTAAGGCACTTTTGAGCAGTTTTAAGGGGGTTTGCGTGACAGTTAGCACTACTAACCTGCTGTTACATCTGCTTACAGAGAGTTAGCTTTAGAATTGCTTAGCCAGTGTAGGCATTGCTAACTGCCATGCAAATGGTCTTAAGGCTACTTACTAGTGCTTACATATGCTTACTACTGCTTATTTGTACTTAGACCTGCTTACTAGTGCCCTATTCATTATGACACTAACACCTCACATGTGCATTTACTGCAATACTCCAGTTCATAAATATATGTTATTTAGTGGGTTATGCAACAAAAATATTGGTCATAACATGCTTTGCCATGTAAAATAGAATGTGCTGCAGTGTGACTCGAACCATGAATGCCTGCTCGTTAGGCGAATGCTCTGCCTGCTACACTATTGCTATACTGCTTTATTTGCATATATCTTCCTTGTTATCCTTTTCAGCCTTTTAAGCTGCTTTAACCGTAGCTAAGCGATGGGCACACCCGCACACCTATGGTTAGCTTCAATCAGATTTAAAAAAAAAATGTAGGGTTTCTTCATTTTATTACTACATTCTGTTGCTGTTATACACAAGGGGTTCTGTTGGTGGGGATATGCAGTCACCTGTGAGCGGTCTCACTCATTGCATATCCCTTTCTACTGTTCTACATTGCAGGGGCATGTTTATTCTGAGAGCTCTGCTCTCAGACACATCCCCTGTACTCTTACATGCTCGGTGTAAGCCTAGGTGCCCAGGCAGCGTGCCTTATTAATATGCATGGTGTGCTGCCGTCCTGCTCCTAAACGGTCGCTTCTGTGCAGGACTAAGCTAGTCCTGCATGGAAGTTTAGTAAATCCATATGTGTGCGTGTGTGTGTGTGTATGTCTGTGTACATGAGTGTGCTTAGGTTAGAGTCTGAATTGGGGGTAGGGGATCACATTACTGATATGTATCTTTGCATTTATGTGTTTGTTTGGCTATGTGTCTTGGATAAGTTTACTATTAGGATAATAGTAAATAGGGACCCTTATGCATAAGGTTGGTGTTGGGGCAGGATTAGGGTTAGCATATGAGTAAGGTGTGTGTGTGTGCGTGTGTGCGTGTGTGCGTGTGTGCGTGTGTGTGTGTGTGTGTGTGTGTGTGTGCGTGTGCGTGTGCGTGTGTGCGTGCGTGTGTGTGTGTGTGTGTGTGTGTGTGTGTGTGTGTGTGTGTGTGTGTGTGTGTGTGTCTGTGTAGGGTGGTGATAACCCAGGAGCAATGTTTAGATTTATAGACAAACAGAGCCTGAAGAAAACAAACTCTTGGCAATATGTAACACCTTGTTAACAGGTAACACGTTATAGCCTTAATGTTCTGTACTTACTGCCTTGGACTGTTAATTATACTTACTGAAGTGACTGTCAAGCATTGTCTGACTCCATGTTCATAATGTTTTTATTCTCTGACTTGACATCACTGCATACTGTTATTTTTAATTCATGATTATAGAAGGAAGTTTGCACTGTACAGGATTATTTCTTTATTTTTGCTTTTTTATTCTTTCTTGACCAAGGTAGAGTGTTGTTCCAAATGGATCATTTTTAGGTTCAGTACAGGAAAAGTCTGCAAAAGTTAATAGTAGATAAATAAGTAGTTTGCAGTGTAGATGAAGAGTACAAATACAAATGATACAAAGCTTGCAAAATCACTATCACAACATTGTAAAGTCTATATATAACATAGTGCACATGTCTTTAATTCAGTTTCCAGCATGCAAAAAAAGCACTTTACCTACATAGTAGAAGTCTCTCTTATAAAAGCAAACTGCATTTTCGATGCCTCTGAATTTATATGTTTCGAGGTTTGCAGCATCATACACATTTCACTTTTCAGTGAGACTTGACATATTTTTTCTCAGTGACTGGGCTGTGTAATTCAGAATACTACACTTTCCCTTTCTGCAAAGAAAAGAACAAACCAAAAACTGGAGTCATCATATTTATTTGTTTTATTTATTTGAAAATAAAGCTCTATAACCCCTTGTGAATTCTGTGGTATACACTACACATAAGTGAGCCATAATCTTATGGTAATTGGCAAATATTATTCATGCCAGCTATTCTATAATGGTATTTATTGATTTTCTACCAAACTTTGCTGGGTATAATACAAGTGTTGTCAAAAGACTGCCTGCTATATGATACTTATTACTAACTCTTTTCACCAGAATATAGGAAATAAATGCTGTTGCTGTCACTGTGGGTTCCCATTTGTAAAATGTATCTATAACTTAAAAACAGACATAACTGTCTTCACCTAGTACATCCTTCGACAGGTTCCCTGTTCACAGGAATAATGTGCTATATTTGACATAGTGAAACATACTTTCTCAGGGTACCTTCATAAAATAACTTCATCTGGTTCTACCATAACTGCATACGTTTTGTGATTAAACTATCTTTCCAGTCACTCTAAATGCATATCATGGCTTTCAGATCCAGGTACAATGTTAAGTATACAATGAGATGAATATTTATTTTATATGTCTTTTGGTTTATTAATTTTGCAATTTGGAATTTATGAATATGCTTTTTAATAAGCAAAAATACTGGGATGAAGTTTGTGAGATGGAGACAGTCCCCTGGATTCAAGAAGCTCGGCGCAAGGACGGTTTTAGCCTCAAGTGTCCTCACTACAGATGGTGCAGCAGTGCCATATGAATATGAATGAGTGCATGCCGCCGCACCCTCGACGTGCACAGGAAACGTGTGTGAGTGCAGGGGGCGTGTACAAGTGCTCTATGGAGGTGTAAACATGCCCTGACAGTTGCAAAACCTACTATGCCTACTAGTAGAGCCCGCCTCTAATAGTAAGTCCGTAATTCAGTGTCCATGGATACCGAAATGTATGCTAAGCATACAAGAGTGTCCACAAACAGTGAAATAAAATTGAAGTATTAAACACACAAGCACGTAGTGGAATGTTGAGCCCTCTCCCTAGAACTTTCACAATTAGATTCCCCGTGTCCCTATTATACATTTGAATTGCTGCAATATTGAAGGTGTAAGCATAGTGCAGTGTGTTTGCGCATCGCTGCCCTCTGCCGAGCATAGCTTATACATCAAATTCATTCAAATAGAGAAAAACACAGGGAATCAATATAAAAATGTCAGTAGTGTAGTGTTTAGAGCATCCACCTAACAAACAGGCATTCACGGTTAAAGCTCAACAATAGCACATATCATTTTCCATGTGGAAGAAATGTTGTTTTGCTGTAGAACCGACATAAGAGTATCGCATGAGATATTGAACTTAAATATCATTCAGTCAAAGTGGCACTGTCATAATGAATAAGGCACTAGTAAGCAGGTGTAAGCACAAATAAGCAGCAGTAAACATATATAAGTACCAGTAAGCAAATCTGAGTGTGCTTGCGCGGGTCTAAGCAGTGCCCAGCATAGGAAATGTATATAAGTATATAAGTATGTACAGGTATATAATATATATATATATATATATATATATATATATATATATATATATATACATACATATATATATATATATATATATATATATATATATATATATATATATATATATATATATATATATATATATATATATATATATATATATATATATATATATATATATATATATATATATATATATATATACATACATTATATATATATATATATATATATATATATATATATATATATATATATGAAGAAAGAATGACATAACAATAAAGCATACAAAAGGAATGAAAAGGGAATCAATAACAACCCCAGTATTATATAGCGCTGTCAGCGTATGTCATATCAAGCTGGGCAGAAGTGAGCAAAGCACTGCTACTCACACCACAGGCAGGATATTACCAGTGGGAGTAACATTGTTGATCTGCTAAGTCTACTTTACACACAGAGAGTAGTCCCTGGTGGGACTACCCAAAAATTGATAGGATGATGGCCATCCGACCATTACACAAGCAAGGGCAGGTATATTCAAGGACTAAATGGTGAGAGAGCCTGAGAATACATGGGTTGGGACACATGTAAGGCTCCAAACGCTCGGGAGAGGGCAATCTGTGGAGGTGTGTCATGGCTGCGATAAAAACTAGACAGTGGATGGTATGCATGTATGTTGAACTCGAGTGGAGTGGAAGAACTATGGGTATGAAATTATGGAGCCAGCTGTGCCAGGGTTGGATGGGCTGGTTCTAACCGGACTGCCCCGTGGAGATCAGCGAGTTTGTTATAAGTATATATGCATACACACATGCAGACATCTATATGTAGAAGTACATTCTCTGCAACACATTCATTCCATTTGCAGACATAAATAACACGAATGTGTCCTTACAAACCTCAACAGTAGATAGAATAATAGGTTGTGCATAAGAGGGAAGGGACAAAACTGCTAAAATGCAGAAGTGTGTACAATGTTTGAAGTCAGTGCTGTGCTGAAAGAATCAAATGTGAGGACTTTCCCACACATGGAATCATTCCTGTGATCTGCCTGCTATGGCAATGCCAATTACGAAATGTGTCTATTTGTAAAAGAAATACGCCGAACAAGTACATAATTAGGCTCTCATGTGTGACGTGTGTGTTACCACATAGTCATACTTATTAATTTATTGTAGTGTCATGTTAACGGGAGAAAGGATGTAATGAAGTATAGAGTCTAATCTTGACATAAAGACATGCTTGTCCCATATGGGACAACCCAGAAATTGTGAATATTGTCCTTTTGGCCGCTCATGTCACCAATGTTTGTGGACTAAAAGTTTGGGAGTTCTGAGGATACGTGGAGTGAGTCAACAGATGGGATGGGTATACAGGAGTAGGGAGTAGCCAATGTGTAGTGGTGTGGATACACCACAAATCCAACAGGAGAATGGATGACTGCAGTGTTAGGGAGGTGCTGGGGTGGGTGTTTGGGGAACCAGGAGCCATGGGTATATGAGTATATATGCAAATAAAGCAGCACAGCAATAGTGTATTGGTTAGAGCAACTGCCTAACAAACAGACATTCCCGTTCCGAATCCCACTGCATCACATACCATTTAACATCGGTAATCTGTACATGAACATATTGTGACATCTCTCCGCCATATAACCTGCAAAATGACAATTAAAAGTTAACTGGAGCAAAGTGTCAGTGTCATAATGAATAAGGCACTAGTAAGCAGGTGTAAGCATATATAAACACCAGTAAGCCTGTGTAAGTGCATTTGTACGGGGTATGCAATGCTTTACAGGCACACACATTGATATATATATAGAAATATATATATACATATATATATATATATATATATATATATAGATATATGTATATATATGTGTGTGTGTGTGTGTGTGTGTGTATACACACACACACACACACATATATATATATATTTAGTTGCAGACATATACATATACGTATATATATATATATATATATATATATATATATATATATATATATGTGTGTGTGTGTGTGTGTGTGTGTGTGTGTGTGTGTGTGTGTGTGTGTGTGTGTGTGTGTGTGTGTGTGTGTGTGTGTGCGTAGATATATACAGATATACAGCTATGATAGGAAACAGCACACAAGAATGACATATGTTCACAGGCTATGCCAATGGAAGTGAGTGGTCCAAGCAAGAAACATGAAACATGTAGCATGACCTTCCCTTCCACCCCCCCCCCCCGCCGGACATGTGAAACATACACACAAACAATGTAAAGAGTCCACTGTTCCCCAGACCACAGGTAGGAAACAACCAGGGCGGGTACACAGTCCACCCGTGAATTCTAATCTTGGAGCACAGACAGGAGCGTCCTTTGCGGGACACCCCAAAAATTGGCAAGACCAAAAGAAGGTGATAAACAGAACATTCTGGCTGGGGTGTATACATACCCGGCATACAAGGGTGGGAAAGCCTGATGGCCCATGGGATGAGACAATTGTATGAAATGGGTCCCGTGAAGTGGAGAGTGGGCAGCGTGTAGTGGTGCATTCAGAACCGACACAGACCCCGAGTAAGGATGGCTGCTGTAGAGGAGGTGCGGGTGGGGGAACTATGGGTAGCTACTTATGGGTCTAGGTGTGCAGGTGTTGGCTGATGTGGGCCTATATGGACAGCCCCAGGGATGTAAGCAAATGTGTTCACTGGGCAGAGGCATCGCCCAACAAGCAGCCACACCCACTACGATTCTCACTGCAGCAAAGTGTAATCTATATGGCAAGATGTATATATGTAGAGGTGTGTGTGTATATCTACCCATGGCGACAGAGAAATAAGCCTCTCCCGCTCCGTAGTACAAATGTATACATACAGAGACAGAATACATATACATACCCACATATAGATATATATATATATATATATATATATATATGCAGACACCCATAGACCCATATGTTGTTAGCTATACACACACACACACATATATATATATATATATATATATATATAGATATATACAGCAATATACAAATATATACATGTATGCATACATATACAGATATATCTGTATATAGTAATGTGTGTATATATATATATATATATATATATATATATATATATATATATATATATATATATATATATATATATGTGTGTGTGACTGTAAATATACACATGTATATAGCTAGGATATGATACAGCAGTTACAAGTTACATATGTTCACAGGCCATGCATATGGGGATGAGGGTCCAATAAACAAACGTGTAACATGTAGCATCAACCCCCCCAGCTAGGCCAGTGAGACATACAGACACACAATAAAAGTAAACACACCACTGCTTCCCAGACCACCGGCAGGATGCTACCAGTGGGAGAGACCTGCCAGATCTAAGCTTGAAACATAGACACTGATGTCCCTTGTGGGACACCCAAAAATTAATGATCATCGGAGTCAGTCCCAGTAATGATTCATCAAACCAGGCTGTAGACGTACACGGACTAGTAGGTTGTGCAAGTCTGATAACCCATGGGTCGACACAATGTATGACATGTGTCCCAACATGCGGAGAGTGAGCAGTGTGTAGTGGTGTGTTTATACCCCACCTGCACCCACAGTAAGGATAAGTGCTGTAGAGGAGGGGCAAGTGGGGGAACTATGGGTATGCAATTATGGGCCTAGATGTGCAGGTGTTGGCTGGCACAGTTGTATTAGGACTGCCCCGAGGATGTAAGTAATATCCCGAAATGGGCATAGCTGGTGCCCATACCTCTCTACCCCTAAGAGCAAATTCACTGGATAGGACATAAACCATTTGGGGAACAAATAGGGACCATACCTCTGAACTGACCCCGATTTCCAGGGACGTCCCTGATTCCAACTCAATTTCTAAATCTGTCCCACTTAATCCCTCCTAAAACTAGTGACTTTTGGAGGAAAGGTGGTGAATTACACGTAATGCATAATGACAACAATTAAGGGTTATAAGCATCATTTACCTCAGAAAATGTGTATAAATTCATATGCTCTGAGCCTGTCAATGTGTCAGGTTAATAGCACTAATAATTTAAATGTGCCCCTGATGTTGTTATGACGTGTCCCTGATTCAGTTGATATTTTCCCCAATCGTATGAGAGGCCTGATAGGGACAGAAAGCACATATTCCACTGACAACCTCAGAAAGATGATAGAATATTAGGTATGCAGTAGCATGACTCGGCTGAAGGATGTGGGTTCCAAAACCCAACTACTTGTTTGTATTGAAGAGTGTCACTTCCCATGTATTAGCCAGACAGGTGCAGAATGTAAGAGGAACACACCAATAATATGAATCAAACTCTGGACAGGCCTCGAATTCCGTACAGTCAAACGGCATGCTTTTGCCTAATGGGCAGCCATTCCCAATACTGTAGGCATGTAATACAATGTAATAGGCATCACAAGGAAATATCGTAGTCCTCACTCCCACCCAGGGGTGTGAGTGTCAGATGTAAACACCAAATTCAGTGCATTTGCAAGTGCGGGAGCAAGCGGGTGTAAGCCTGTTTGGCCACCAGTATGCGAGTATTACACTGGTGAAGCAATGTAGAAGCTAACTGAGTGTAAGAAACTGTGACCAGCAGTTAGCATTGCTTAGCTCCACGCAAACCCATGCACACCTGCTCACAACTGCTTTAATGTGCCTTAATCACTCCGTATCCAACGGCCTTGTTCTGCCCAGCAACAAAATAAATGGCCTCTGCAAGGCTCGAAACCAGGACCCTACACACACAGCTATTGTGATTTACCACTAAGCCATGGCAGATATGCAGACATTGGATATTGTCAGAAACATATCATCCAGTGCAGTCATTCAACAGTATAGGAAATGTATTCCATCATGTAGATGTATGTGTGTGTGTTTATGTCCAGATATAGATATATACATATATATATAGATATATCAAGAACATCCCATGTGACAACAAAGCATTACAAAGGAATGAAAAGGGAAACACCAGCCACGCCTGTATTATGTAGTGGTGTTGCCCTATGTAATATCAAGGCTCCCTCAGAAAGTCATGTGTCATTAATATACGCAAACATTTGTACATTGGCCAAATACATCACTCTGTACATTTTATTTACATTAACACAACAGTTCCTGCTCAATCATTATATGAGAACAATACTCTTGCAAGGTGCTGCGTGCGACATCATTATCATGAAAAAGGTAAATGGGGTAACCATAGAGGGACTGGTAATGTTGTGTATACAATAGGGTCGTCTGCATCACGTGTACCTGGAACCTTTAGGGGTCATGTGCATACCAGGATTGTGTGCCTGAGAGACAAGGATGAGGACAACTGGAGTATGTTGTGATGCATATTAAAAGGGTTACATGTGTCCAGTGGACACATGTGTGAAATGGACAACTATGTATGGGGCAAATGTTGTTCTAGGAACTGAATGGCCTGTTGTTTCATTAGGGTGAGAGTGGGATGTGGGGGAAGGAAAGTAGGTATGCTTGTGGAGGATAGGTTGGGTAGGATGACAGACAAGACAGCATACAGGATCGGTATATGACACATGTGGAGGGGATACACCTTGGGGTGTTTGGCAGTCACAAACCCATGAGCCCCAGATGGAAAAGGTGGGACGGAGGTGCCCAGCCATGGGCAGCCACCACTGCACCAATATAGCCACAAAGGTGGCAGTGCTGGGGCCTGTCTAGGAGGGGCAGACTCACCATGTAAATGTGATGCTCTGCCCTCGAGCTGGCATATCTGGCCTCAAACCCCTTATTGAGCCCCCTATGCACCACGTCTGGGACTGTACGACAGCGGATATGTTCCTGTCTGGACTTGCTCCCGGGGGGACAAGCCCCATCCTCAGTGGTGCTTCCACCAGAAGATGGTGCAGAGCCAACAGAGGTGGAGGTCCAAGGCTGGGCCCCAGACGTGCTGGCACCCGGTGCCATGGCCAGCTGAAGTGGGACAGGAGATCCTGCTGGGACCTCCAAACCCATACAGCCTATGGTGTTGCAGTTTTAACACAGATATGGCTTAGTAATAGTCAACAGCATTCAGGATTACTTATAACAGCATGCATAGATATGACCATCAACCCAACACAACAGATGGTATACATTTGCAGAGGGAGCACAACACATGCATATATACTGCATGACATCTGTACAAAGTGTAGAAGACCTTTGACTGCAGCTATGAACAGTGGCCCATTATTGGCATGTCACTGAGAACCCCAGACAGTGTCTGTCATACCACTGTTTCATGTGACATATGTCCAACCAGGAATGCGATAGCAGTAACTCATCACTATCACCATGTACTGACTGCAATCCTCACACTATGCTCCTGCAGTTCACAGATGTGTGTTCAGTGAGTAACACAGGAAACAAATGGTTCCACACACTGACCAGTCCACATATGGCTCTACAGATGGGGGTTCCCTCACAAACAGAGCACTGTCTTGTCAGTTTTAAAATATGCAGAATAGCCATTACCACACACAACTTGTTAAACTGGCAGTAGTCTCAATGAAGCATAGCTACACTTACATGCTGTAGTCATATCTGGCACATCACCCTCCTGTCTTTAGGCTATTTCCCACTGTGTATGTTGTTTGAGAAATATCCAGATATCATCTGTGATGCCATTTACCAAACACCAGATCCAGGTACCACTCACAGTGACTGTCATGGGTAAACACCAACATGATGTTCCTAGATATTGTACTGTGTTTCCATGCGACTGGCTATGGTAACATCATCACATCTGTTCCACATGCAATCAGCTAGGGGAGGACTGCAATAGATGCAGAGGCCATCACCTGAGCATGACCATCACTTACAATACACAAGCTGCTGCTGAGCAGGTGTACAACTCCACATCCACCAAAGAGTGTGTGGGAGGGACAGACAGAGGCAAAGTACATCAGAGAAGGGCTTGGAGACTAAAATGTAAGTTTCATCTGTCACACACCTACCAGTACAGGGGTTCAAACCCCTAATTGACTAGTCATTACTATTATAAGTGCATGTGGTTACTCCATGTGCCACAAAGCTGACATGCTGGTGTGCTGTAAGAACATATATGTGTGCTGGTGAGTAACATCTGCAACAGAGATATAGTAGACATACATTAGGTGTAGCACACATGGCTGTCCACATGAACGGATGTCATTGTCAACACAACCACACTCTCTAATGGACTCACATTGACACACTTTGCCAGGCCCACAAATACACTTCCTAACTACTTAGTTTGCCACACTGCAGTAATGCACAGGTACTACATGCACCACAGGGGATATCCAGAGGTTCTATGGGCTAGGGCATGTGAACATGCCTGATATCAGTTGGTATGCCAATGGTACTTATACTGGGTGTGACTGTGGTTTGGGAGCATCATACCCCACATGCAGACACAAGGTGCCAGTACTGACATGCATGTGTGCATTGCTTCATGGGTGTGTAGTGGTTGGCTGTGTAAGATGGCTGTACAAGGCTGGGTGAGGGGTAATTCTTGGCATCACGCCACCCAACAATGGTGTGCAGTGTGGTACAGTGGTGTAGTGTCTGAAATGTTCCACACAGATGGGTATTGTATGAACTGTCCTGACATCCTGGTTACCATTGTGTATGGCCATTGCTTTGCAATGCATGCCATGTCTGTGTTTGATGGTCCTTGACATGGACATTGCCTGGGATATGCATGCCCCACAATAATGTACAGTGACATGTACAAGTGTACCTGGTTTGGCTGGCACATGTTGTGTACACAGACTGTTATCCTCAGATATGCCATTACTAGCCTAGTGTGGCAGGACCTGCTTATAGACAGCAGATTGACCCTGCACCTGCATTGATAGCATGATACAGGTATTCCCTGGTGTCAGTGGCATTGGTACATACAGGACACATGTGTAAGGCATTGTATGGCCTCTGTGGATCACATTTGATGGCACCACATATGTTGCAGGCATCCAGTGGGGAACATAGTGAAGGTACATTGTCCGCAATTATGTGCCTATTTTACTGCTGTACAGGGTGCCGTGCCCTCTGCAGCCCACTGCAATCACACCATGCTTACTATCTGTCATCAATGTGCAGGGTACTGGCAACATAGCGGGATATTCTAGGCAAGTGTGTTTGTTTATGACACATGGGTTCAGAACATATTCCGGGTAATAGTAGGGTTGCATACCTTGTTCACCAGGCCTTTTGCCAGATGTAGGGGTATGGCTTGCCAACACAGTCCCTTGGCTGACTGACATCTGTACTCCTCGTGAGGTGGACATTGGGACATATAATATGGACACCATATAGGAAAACTGCAAAATCCACTCCCCCACATGTCCAGTGGTTAGACACTCACAGCCATCTCCACACAGGCTCTGACTGTCAAACACACACATGCCATTTCTTGGAATAGAACCCCTACATAACTAGTGTATCACACTACAGCATTACGCAGTTACAGCACGCTCTGTAGAGATTACTGGATTATAGTAGTCCCAGAGGTGTATTACTAGGTGGGTGACAACAGCAGGATTGCCAAAGGTGGTTATGTGAATTGTAAAGAGTGTGCATACTCTAAAAAGCATTGTTCCTTTCTCAAGCAGACAGACACACACAGCTGGCCTGTCTTAGACTAGAACACCTACCTAACTAGTTTAGCACACTACAGCATTATGCAGTTACAGCACGCACTATGGAAATTACTTGATTGCAGAATTCCCAAATGTGCATTACTAGGTGGGTGACAACATCAGGATTGCCAAAGGTGGCTATGTGAATTGTAAAGAATGTGCATACTCTAAAAAGCATTGTTTTTTTTTTCAGGCAGACAGTCACACACACAATTGAATGGTCTTGGAACAGAGCCCTTACCTAGCTAGTTTATCAAACTATAGCATTATGCAGTTACAGCATGCACTATGGAGATTTTTGGGTTACTGAAGTCCCAGAGGTGTATTTCTAAGTGGGTGACATCAGCAGGATTGCCAAAGGTGATTATGTGAATTGTAAAGAGTGTGCATACTCTAAAAAGCATTGTTACTTTCTTAGGCAGATAGACACACACAGCTGGCCTCTCTTGGCATAGAAGCCCTACCTAACTAGTTTATCACACTACAGCATTACGCTATTACAGCATGTGCTGCAGAGAATACTGGGTTAGAGACATCCCAGAGGTGTATTTGTAGGTGGGTGACATCAGCAGGATTGCCAAAGAAGTGCATTTCAAGTGTACTGTGAGTTGTACATGTCTGTTACCTGTGTGTACCCGCTGCCTACTGTCACAAAAACACATTTACACCTGCTTACAATTGCCTTATGCAGTCTTACTTGACAGTATCAACAAGGCTTGCAGGTTTTGAACCCTGGACCATGCAAATTGCCAGGGGCGGCTCGTCCTATCGGACTGCCGGACTGCAGCCCTCCCACCTAGAAAACAAACAAAAAAAAAATCTGTAAAACAAAAAAACAATTCACGAGTCCCATCCCTCTATGCATGCGCGGACAACTCAGATTGCCTTTATCAGCAGTCCAGATATAGAGAAAGAGGTACCCAGCAATCATTGCTGTGAGATACCAGGAATCTGTGCGGTGATGAACGCACAGAACAGAGGAGCTCCAGACTGCTTCAGCCGCAGTCAGAACCACTGAGGAAGACTGAGCTGCTCTCATGGGACTGTTAGTGTGCGGGCTTCGTGGACAAAGGCTTTAGGTAGGTGTTTGGATAGTGGGCTTGCTTCAGATTACCGGGTAGGTGAAGGCTTTATATTGCTTTGGGCTTTTATAGAGCAGAACAAATGGTGTGTGTGTGTGTGTGTGTGTGTGTGTGTGTGTGTGTGTGTGTGAAATGCCCCAGTTACTATATACTGGTGGCTAGAGAGAACAAATGGTGGTGGGTAGAGATACTCAGGCTTGAACCCTGTACCTTGTATGAGGGTGTTAAGGACCTGAATTCCCTACCCACCCCCATTTGTAAAAAAAATTGCAGATTTTTGCCTCCTATTTGATCTGTGGTTTCTAAATGCTGAAATGCTTGATATTTGATGGTGCAGTGGTAGTATTGTTCCTTCAGAACTGCAGGCTCTCAGGTTTGATTCTTGGCTGGGGTGCTTTCTGTGTGGGGTATGCATCTTCTTCCTGTGTTTGTGTGGGTTTGCTTTTGTGTCTTACCTCCTATGTTACAAAGACATGTCTGCATTATTTCTTCCTGGGCCTCTGCTGAAAATTGTTTTTTTTTGTTCCAAGTCAGATTGTCCTGATTAACAAATGTTAAATAAAATTGACAGGCATTTGAATTTCAGACTTCAGGTTTCTGAATTTTGAATTATTTGCATATTTGATGGTGCAGTGGTAGCATTGTTGCCTCACAGTTATAGGTTTTCTGGTTTGATTCTTGGCTGGGGTTCCTTCTGTGTGGAATCTGCATCTTCTCCCTGTGTTTGTGTGGATTTACTCTGGTGTCCTGCCATTTTACATAGACATGTGTCTGCAGTATTTCTCCCTGGGCCTCTGCTGAAAATTGTTTTGTTTTTGTTCCGTCAGAAGTAAAATTGACAGACATTTGAATTTCAGACTTCATATTCTTCAGAAATTACATAGTAACACAACCTTTTATTCTAGCAATTTTCTAAGTTTATAAGATGAATATTTGAAATTTGTCCTTATTTTTGGGACTGTATTACCCCATTATTGGCTTTGTCCAGGTTTTTTGTGCTAAGGTTGACAGCTATGGCAAGAACTGAATTCACTCAATATGTTTGAGGGCTGTATTCCCTCATTACTGGGTTTGTCCAGGTGTTTTGTGCTAAGAGGTTGACAGCTATGGTGAGAAGTGAATTCATTAAATGATAGCCATTTAAGTTTCAGTCTTCCTCTCTTTCACAAAGCAGCTGATTTGGCGTAGTGGTATGTTGTTCTGATTGTTTTACACAGGGACCTTGGCAGTAAAATGTATGGTGATAACACAGCATTTTTCTTCCACAAAGCAGGTGATTTGGCATAGTGGTATGTTGCTCTGACTGTTTTGTACAGGGACATTGGTAGTAAAATGTATGGTGGTAACACCGCATTTTTCTTTCACAAAGCAGCTGATTTGGCATAGTGGTATGTTGCTCTGACTCTTTTGCACAGGGACCTTGGCAGTAAAATGTATGGTGGTAACACAGCATTTTATTCTAGCAACTTTCCAAGATTATACAAACAATGTTTAATGTGTCCCTGGTTTTTGGCCTTTTGACCCCCCCCCCAATAAATTTGTCTTTTTCCAGATTTCTTGTGCTGCAAAGTTGAGATGCAGTTGAGTATTGAATAGATTTTACAAGGAGCTGAGAGCTGCAGGGGAAGAGACGTTTCGTGCTGCTTATGTTAAGTTGGCTTTCATTGTTAATAGCACAACAGGTTGTGTACTTGCTTTTGATACAGAAGGTTGTTGGTTCCACTCCCACAAAGGGTGAATGCTGCCGTACTGAAAAAGTTAAGATACTAACTATGAGCCTGTTATCAGTTTGTCATCCATTTCCTATTGCAATATTACTAGCTTATAATTTTTAATGTAATATAGGCAATTTATTCCTCAGGGGCATCAGGCACTTTATTTTTTGATGAAACCATGATATATAAAGGTGTTTGCTAGCAGCAGCCTCTTCATTAGTTACAGATTTATTTAATGTGGAATTATTTAGATGACATTTTTACTTCTTCAGAGATTGTGCATATTTACTGATAATTTTGGACTGTAGAATTGTGCATATTTACTGATAATGGTGGACTGTAGAAGTTTGAGTAGACTTTTATGATGGAAATGTTCTGAACTGGGCAGCGTTGTCATTATGGGTGCATGCGTTTTGTTTCATTGTTTACTGGAAAAATGTTTAAAACAATAGGATGGTGTATCAAAGAGCACATGTATGTTTCATATGCAAGGGGCCTATGATTTGAAAACAGCCCAGAATTAATCTTTATCTGCCACTGGTAAAATGTATTTTCTTTGAATGTGGGTTTCAATGCTGTTTCAATGAATGTGAGTTTCAAGGGCAGAGAAGTTTTAATGCTAAGTTTGTTTAGCAGATGTCTTAGTGTTTGTGCTGTTAAATGCAAAATAAAACTTTCAAATGAAGTCCAAATCATCATAGAAGTAAATCAGTATGCACATTAGTGTTTATGGTAAATGGAGTGAAATAGCCAAGTAATGGATCATTGGAATGGCTGCAGGGGGAGGCTCCATTCGACCATGATTTTGTGAGGGGGAAGGGCGGCAAACTTAAAGACAGCCCCAACTGAACTATACCTCCCAACTGTCCAGATTTTCAAAGAATGAATAGAGTTTTGCTTCTTATTTTTGGTTTGTTCCTCATAAAATGTGTGGTTTTCTGGCAAATCATTTAGGAATTAAGTCACTAAATAATGAGACACTGAATTTCAGACTTCATAACCTTCAGAAAAATGCATGCTAAAGTAAGACCTGTTCTATCAACTGTCTCAGTTTATACAAGAGCAATTTTTAGTACTATTTATATGTTCCCCCAATATATTTGGCCTTGACCAGATTTATTGCATTAACAGGTTGAGAGGTACATGCAAATAAATTGCTTTATAAAATTAGGCATAGCCAAGCCTCTCAACTGTCCCTGATTTTGGCTCAAAATGTTGCTCTTCCCCCTAATAATCCCTCCGCAAAATAGCAATGTTGGAAGAAAACATGGAGGGTTTACAATTAAGAAATAACTGTAATAATCAGAGTTATAGATTACTTTTATTTCAGAAATGCATGTAGATTATTTTATTTTGTCAGCTGCTCAAGTTAGCAGTACTAATATTAAAGTGTCCCTTCTTTGACAGGTTCCCAAGCTGTATTGTGTGGCTATTTTATATTTTTACATCATATTTTTGGTCCATTTTTCATAAAATTGTGTTTTTTTAGCAAATTAGTGACAAATCATTAAAGACTGAAGTTAGAAAATAATGACAGATATTTGAGTTTCAGATTTCATACCATTCAGAAAATTTATACTAATGCAAGACCTATTCTATTATCTTTCTAAGTTTAGAAGAGCAATATTTTAAAAATTGTCCTTATTTTTGGGCCTTTGTCCCATTTCTTTGTATGGCTTTGGCCAGATTTCTTGCTCTGAGGTTGAGAGGTATGACAAATGTGTCAGGGCCATCACAGTCAGCCAGAGACCTTTCAAATTGTGACATACTTGTTGCACCACACTCCACCATGTAGTGACTCTGGATGTGTCGAAGCAAGGCAAGGAGTAGTTATGCAGTGTAAATGTGCAGAGTATCCCCCCCATCCAAGGTAGACACAAGTACTAGAGTGGCTTTTCATCTGTCCTTGATTTTTGCAGAATGGTCTGGTTTCTGTCATATTTTTTGTACTGTTGATTTACGCTTATTACTCAAAGTGCCTGTTGCTCTGTGTTTAAGTAGCAATACTTTAATGACCATCAGGTAAGCTTGGCTGAGATCGTAAGATGCAAGTAAGCTTTAATAAGCATACTGTTAAAGAATTGCCAACATTGAAAGCCTTTCTGTTGTTGCCATGTAGAGAATACTTAACTAGATAATGTATAAGCCTTGGGTATTGAAATGCATATGACAGTACTTGTAATAAAGGACAGGATTACATTATTTTAAGAAGCTCATTACACTTGGAAACTTCCAGTCATCTTTGCAGGCTTTACCCATAAACTAAACAGAATGCCAATCGTGGTCCATAACCTGTACATTAATACTTTTAAGCGATGTATCTTGAGCTTATTTCTTGTTTGCTTTTCATTTTTTACTTTGATCATGTTTTCCCCATGAAACAAGTAGATAGTTGTCAGGCAGCAGGTCTTTTTTTGGATAATAAACATTTTTACAAGTGGGGGCATCAGAGATTTCTACTTTCAGCATGTTACTTGGTACTTTAATAAAGCTGAATATAAATTATAATTAGAACTGCAGTGCAAGAAGTGGTTTGAGTTGAGTGATGCTTGTTTTTCTTATACTTGATTTTGACTTGCATTCCATTAATGTATTTAAAAAGTAATTTATTTTTTCATGCCTCACAACCTTTTTGTTTCCATCTAGATATTACGTAAGCTGTCATGCAGCCAATGCATTGAAATATTTTTATTCTTCTACACTTCATTTTGTCTTGATTGGACTCTCATAATGACGGTTTGGCACCCAGGGCAGTGTATTTAGTTCGTTTTTGTGGTTTTGAGCATAACTCCTCCCCTTTCTAGTTGGCTACACCCCTTCCCATTGACCCCACCCATTCAGCTGTCTCTTGCAGCCCCCCTTTGATTTGAAGTCACCAGCCACCACTGCAAACTGCGGTCACTGGACATACCACTAAGCCATCTGGATTGTATACATGCTGCATGGAGTCTATAATGCACAACTTACTACAGGTATTCCACAGTACTGAAAACAAATGGGACAGTCACTTTGTGTACATATGTACAGTACCCTTGAATGTACTGCACTCTGTGAAATAACAAAGACAAGTCTACATCTGTACAACTGTCATAACTACATATATATATATATATATATATATATATATATATATATATATATATATATATATATATATATATATGCACCTATGGGATGTGTACACACACATATATATATATATATATATATGCATATACACAGACACAGCTATAGCTATATACACATATATATATATATATATATATATATATATATATATATATACGCACACGTCTGAACACCCTTTGTGACACAGAAGGGTTCCAAAGGAACTGATGTGTGCACAAAACAGAGGCCTCTCTTGTGTTATAACATTTAAATCTTAAGCAGTTCACCAGAGAAGGGATGGTTGTTGTGTATGTGGAGTTTGGAGTGGGGAATGATGGCTTATGTAATCTAACCTGGGGATTGTGGAGTTAGGGTGGGGGAATGATGGGTATGGACTTACACCCCAGTGACCACTTCTGTGTCACTGCTCGACAGTGGCACAGGAAAATAACATACCCAAATGTAGTCGTCCTTGACTGTGTATTCTTTACCATTCCTAACTGTGTAATACTTTGTAAACACCAGTCACCACAGATGGCTACCATGGTGTGCCAAAAGACATTACACATGTGTATGCCTGGCTACAGGGTAGTCACACACACAAACACACACACACTTGCCAGTATTGTGCATACACGTCTTGCCTATGTAAACATAACTAGTACAGTGGGGTATCTGCCACAGAACACATACAATTACACTTACTCTAATTCCACTTCTGAGCTGGGTGACATCACAGGACTGATTACTTAAAGTGGGGAGGGGGGAAGAGAGAGGTTTAGCAGCTGACAAGGATAAAGGCCAGTGCAAAAGGAGGTATCTCTTTGGAATGCAGCAAAACCCGCTGTCATGACAGGATGTAGACACAAATACACACACACAAAACCACACTCAGCCATTTGCTGACACACACACTCAGGTATTTGCTGACACACACACACAAACACACACAGTTGCCAGTGGTGGGATTAGACATTCTGTCTATCTACTCACTATTACAGTACAACGTAGTCACAAGACGCACCACAGAGATTACACATTCCAAGGCATTCAGACTGCCCTTCTAAGATTGAGGACAACAACAGGGAGACTGACAGTCACAAAATACATAGCTGTAAACCTGTGTGTTTAAAACAGGTGTCCATTACAAGCTGTATGCACAAACAAGACACATCATCTGCAGGTAGGCCTGAGAGGTATAGTTGTAGCACAAAAGGAACCTGAACTGGAGTATGGCCATCTGTGGAATGGACAACTACTATCCCTATACAGGGTTACAGTGGGCATGCTCATACACTTAGTAGCACAGGGCCATTTGGGATGCACTATGACTACAACTACACAAGGTTATACTGGGCATGCTCATACACTTAGTAACATAGGACTTGGATGCACTGACACAAATTACACAAGGTGGCAGTGGGTATGCTCATACACTTAGTAGCACAGGGCTGTTTGGGATGCACTCCGATTCTAACCACAGAAGGCCACAGTGTGCATGCTCATACACTTACATGTACAGAACACATTGTAATGGACTCCTATTGTAAACACACAGGTTTACAGCTATGTACATCTTACCTGTCAGTATATATGCACATTATACTGGTATACTACCTGATACCTGTATGTGGCCTGTTAATGATATATCTGTGTCTGTGCTGTGTGATACACATGCATACATGTACATGAAGTACTGACATATATATGTTAAGTATACACATTCATGCATGTGTGGAGTGACAGACAATAGGTTACCTGGGACACACAGGTAGATGCTACCTACAGCATGTGTCACACACCTTGCTGCCCTGAAAGGCATACATTGATAGCAGTTTGTGGACAGTGGCATTATACGTGGAACATTGGCATGTGCAAGCATAATGTGTGAGCCACGTTGTGTAATGGTACTGAGGTGCAGGTGTCAAGATGACCTCTCCCGGCTGTGTTAGTAGTAGTCATTATTAGCAGGACTGCTATGCTAAGTATATCTCACATTGGTCATATACACAGTTTCTGCTGCTGTCCATCACCTTACATGAGGCATTTGCTACCAAGCGCATTACTGCTACTCGCAGTGATGTCATGGTACGAATAGCAAATGCTAGACCAAAACAATGAGCCATTGTCCTGCTGTTATTATGAGGTTGTCCAGTGTCTGTCATTCCAGGCTGTCATGACTGAATGACAAGCCTTCAACACAGAGCACATGCATCCATGTTTCATGCGTGTGTGGATAATACCTAGTTCGCATTTACCCATATAGCTGCATTCCAAGACAAATGTCATACACCCAGAAGTAACACCCTGACACCTACACGACAATTGCTTTGGATGCTTATGCTAACCAGTGCTAGATGTGTGGCTTTAGTAATCCATTTGCTCAATGTAGAACCTACAATAGGGAATACTGATATCTGTGCAGTGAGGAACACCTGGCTGAACGCTACCACCATATAACTCAGATCCAGACATGTGGGATATAACAGTGGTATGGACATTCCAGGTGGTGGTGTACACATATTCATAAATGCTACTCACATGTAAAGACCACTACTCTGACATAACGCATCACAGATGAGTCAGGTACAGGTGACAGTGGCAAACGCTGTATTCTAGGTTGTATCCTCATATACATCCACCACCTTGTCCCCAGACTACCAACACACATCCATATGTGGTATGCATAGTATGGCAGACCACCAGATAACCCTCGATTGGTGGACTGTACCTAGGCCTAGATCAACTGTGCAAAGTACCCATGTACAGACACAGCTGCATAATGTGTTATGCAATGCAATAATACCACTGTTTGTAACCAGCTCAGTTGTACACATACCAGGGTCCTTCGGATGTTGTCAGCATTAACACGGTTGACTGTTGCTATACACCAGTAAACAACACCCTCATGGTTGTATATGATCTAACTGTACCTGCCCTGGATATTTACATCCCACACTCATACAACATAAATGACATTACTATAGCTTTTGTTATCCTTTCTACATACAGGTGACTACAGTCATTACGCACATGCACATGGCAGATAGCATACTAACAATGCATAAGGTTTGATATCTATGTTAACAGAGGTAATATTCCCTCTCTACTGGTTACTTATGACACCTATCATATCATACAACACCCCATGTGGCATGTATGTCATTAGACATGTCCACCTAATGCAATGCCTACAAACATACCCAAATAACAGGCTCATAGGATCTACACAAGGCCTGTATTGACAGACTCAGGGAATTCCAGCTCAGGTCTGTATGTTCCTAAGTAGTCACAGGTGATATGTTCATGACATGTGCAGCCATGTGTGGCCACAGCTCCTACATATACCCCATGCAAAAATTGCAAGCCATGCATGCTGTGTGCTGTCCGGACATTAGCCTTAGTACCGCAATAGCCAGTACATGCTGGGTTGATATGTTTACAAGCCACAGACATCACACATGCTTGAATGAGTGTACTACTTAGCTCTAGCAGAGCACATTGCTGCCACTCTTCCAGTAAACATGAGGTGTGTGTGGCAATAATGATGTGCTCACTGTTGACCATTACAGTACCCTGGCTTCACCATGGAACTGTCAAGTAACAGTTTGTAGGAGCATGACATGGAATAAGGCTGTGTGTGTCTCGCTGGTATGTGCTGTTGTCATATATGTACACTTGACTACTCAGTGAAGGTGGTGGTGTCCTACCAGTACATGAATACAACATCCATTATGGTGTAATACTTAACTATGTTTCACACACGGTGTGGGGAAGGTGTGGAATGTATCCTCTTGACCTGCTAGTGCACTTACTGATATAGACCGCATATGTGTACATGTATTGATGTTTGTGTAGATTCCATGTGTGTACAGTGTCTGATGTCTGAAGGTGACTGTTATCTTAGTACATCATGCTGTTGCAATACAGCCTCAACATTGCCAACTGTATATGGTGATATGCTCTAAGTACAGTAAGCCGTACAAGAGGTATGTACAGATGTTTGGACATGAGTACTAAGTGGTGGGGCTTCTTTGCAGATGAATGATTACCGAGGACAGCTCAGGTGTGTTACAACCATTCCTACAATAACCTGTGTAACTGCTAAGGTCAGGTTTTGTTAATTGAAGTGGAAGACAGACAATGTAGACTGCTTTAAGGGTGACACCGAAAGCAAACCTCATGACACCTTTAACAGTAATACCTCCCCTGTGCATATATTTTGCATATATCAGCACACTTGGCAAAGGAAAGAGTCAGTAAGCTTTGTACCGGATGCAATAGTGCTGTACCTCTGTAATACCTATCATGAGATAGGCAGGTGTTTGATTCACAGTACTGGCATGTGTAGGTGTGTGTGTTTATCTCCATATATGTCACGTATGGTTGGGAATACATCCCACATGTTTTCACTCTCCTGAACACTGTTGTTGACACCAGTACAGAGTGAAGTGTAAAAAGAAAGGCATAGGCAGGTGGTTGAACCTCACACATGTAAAGTGTCTGTATGTGTGTGACATAGGTGTATATCTTTGTGAATGCCACAGTGTGTGTGTGTGTGTGTGTGTGTGTGTGTGTGTGTGTGTGTGTGTGTGTGTGTGTGTGTGTGTGTGTGTGTCTGTCCATGTGTATGGATGTCCATGTGTATGGCTGTCCGTTCCCTGGAGTGAGGCTGTATTTTACCATAGTGAAATGTTAATGTCACCTCCCCCATCCACTCAATGCAATCTAGCATCCCTGTTGATATCATCAGTCGTAGACGGGCATTCTAACTGCCTGTTAACATGTACACCCTGGGGTGTGACCTGTTGTTACATAGCCTACTGATGGACCCCCCTCCCCACATACACTCACTGCACTGTAGTATCCCTGTTGATGTCCTCGATCTTAGGCCATTCCGACCACCTGTACATGTGTAATCTCTGTGGCGCTTCTTGTAATTGCGTAGTACTATAATGATGATATGCACATAGGCAGGGTAACTCATCTGAACACTGGCAACTGTGTATGTGTGTCAGAGTGTGTGTCACTGTGTCTGTGAATCCCTGAGTGTGTGGGGGTGTCTGTGTTTGCATGCTGTCATGGCAGTGGGTATTACTGCTTCCCAATGAGAAGCCACTATTTCCACTGACCTTTACCCTTGTCATCCAGCATAGCACTCTTTTACCTCCTCCCTGCTCCAGGTAACTATACCTGTGATGTCACCCACTATGGATGTGATTGCTCTAAACACAGTAGCTTACTACACAGCTATCATACTATTGGATCATTAGAACAGTAAACATAATTTAAACAAGGGAGAATATAACTGTGATGTGGAAGCTACAAAGTGCATGCAGGTATTGTCATACTGACCTGTTGGTAGTCCAAATGTACATATGAGACACTAACCGCAAACACCAACATCCCCCGGCACATGCAACTACACCTGAAAGAGGAAGGCAGAACATCAAGATCAACATGCTGTTAGTGTTGTTACACATGATACATACTGTCAAACATACAAAATGCAGTCTAAAACTGTAATACATGATATGTCTGCTGCCTGTCAACACTACTCAACAATATTAATCCACAATTTTCTACCTAGTATGTTCACCTTGTTCATTAGACCATATGAGCATGTCCCTGCACTGATGGTGTGGATGACAGAGATGCAGCACAGGCATCATCATCTGCACAGGGTGATAATGTTTGCCAGAGGCCTAGGCTGCGCCATTGGATGACATCATGTGTCTGTGTTAGGGCCTGTGATATCATTGGGCATGTGTGGATGTTATGCGTGTGTGTGTTGAGGTGCCCTACATTTGTTTTCGGTGTGTGTGTGTATGCATGCACATAGGTCTGGCATGTGGCTTGCATACACAGGGGTATTATTGACAGCTGCAGACTGTACAAGGCAGGTTTCACAGTTCACGGTGTCCGGTCATGGCCATGTGACCTGCGCCTGCCAGGGGTTGCACGGGCACTACCAGGCAGAGGCCCATATTGGGTACTGTCTGTTGACACATGTTCACTGGAATCGTGTCCCTGTTGGGACCGTCCAAGACCATGTGTTTGTGGTCTGCTGTATCCTTGTGTGGACTGCACAGCACCAGCTGCACTGCTGCTGCTACCACCATTATGGGAGCGGGCATGTTCAGTAGCATGTTCACGTAGACCTTCAACAGGTGATTTAGCTGACCTACGTCCACGTGCCCGATGCTTCACTCCCACCAGATGTTCCAGCACAGACATTCCACGCTCGAGGATTGACATGCCACGGTCTAGGACTCCCACCATGTCACCCAATCATCTATCCAAAACATCTGCAAGATGATGGTGAGCATTTGAAAGTGCCTGGATGTTGTTAGTTAATGAATGGACAGCAGCCCTCTGAAGCCTCAGACCTTCTCTGTTGTGCCATTCAGCACATGCCTGTGCCTCCATTACAGCCTGAAACATGCGTCTTGTGACTCCAGCTGATGTGTTTTGTCTCGCAGGGGCATGTTGGCCAGTGGTCCTCCTACGAGCAGCGCTGAGCACATGCCTGTGTGGGACATCACCAGTCTCCACACTTCCCTTTTGCATGCTACCACCTGCCAACTGTCCTTCCTCTATGGCCAGTGGTGATGGGGTATGTGTAGGCAGGGGAACTGTGTGCGAGGATGAGGGAGGGACAGATGGAATGGCAACTAATGGCACAGATTCAGCCCCTGACGACCCTGTCTGTGCCTCAATCATACTATCATCATCACTGCTAGAGTCTGGGGGGACACTAACATCAGGTGGACCGCAGGAGGGCAATGCACCTACATCAACACCTGTGAGGGGAAGACAAGAGCTATATGTTACAAGTTATACTAGACACACACACAGACAGAGACACACAGACAGACAGAGACACAGAGACACACAGGCACACACACACACACACACACACACACACACACACACACACACACACACACACACACACACACACAGACACACACACACACACACACAGACAGAGACACAGACACACACACACACACACACACACACACAGACACACAGAAACACACACTCACAGACACACACACACACAGACAGAGACACACAGACAGACAGAGACACAGAGACACACAGGCACACACATACACACACACACACACACACACACACACAGACAGAGACACATAGACACACACACACACACACACACACACACACACACACACACACACAGAAACACACACTCACAGACACACACACACACACACACACACACACACACACACACACACACACACACACAGAGGCACACAGACGCAATAACAGAGACACACAGACACACAGACAGAGACACACAGACCAAGACACACACAGACACACAGAGACACACACAGACACACAGACACACAGGCACACAGACACACATGCTACATGCAGGTGATATGGCAGATGGCTTTCAGCTTAGACAATTATAGTTTCAGCTTAGACAATTATAGTGGTAGTTATCATACATCTCTGAGTTGCACACAACAGCATGCAAGTGTTATAGCAGACAGCATGCACCTTACACAATTATAGTGGTGGTTAACATACATACCTGTATCGCACCATTTGTGTTAGTAGCCTATGCCCCATACCTGCAACATAATGCATGCACTTTACACTGTTGCACCGCACTTCCATGGTGTGTGCAGCATACACCACATGTTAACAGACCATCACTGACCTTTGTACATCTGTCACTGATGCTTTGTGTTGGCCACCACCCCTATGTGTGAGGGCATGAGCAGTAGGGTATGTCAACTGCATACTATGTTTGCCTGAGCCCTAGCTTGCATATCTTCCCCAAAGGAGTGCATGTCTGTTCAACATTATTCCACCTACCACTGTGCTGAGTCTAGACATTGTGCATGTGGCTGTACACACGTGTTTGACATGACTGCCCCTACTTTGCGATGGTGCCACAGACCAGCACAGGTTTACAGTACACTGGCCTGCTGTGTGGCATATGACCTTGTCAAGCACATGTAGTATGACATGTCTTCTGCTGATATGTTGAATGACATGCATACATGTGTAACACAATGGTATCCTTTCCGATCTACAGTATGGTAATGGTGTTCCAATGCAGGGACGTGTTATACTAACATGGGCCTTCAGCTAATGCAATGTTGTCTGTCCACCCTACAAATATGCAGGGACATACTGCACATTAAGCTGATGTGCATAGCCATTGCAGGGCATCATGTGACTTCACAATTGCTATACAGTGTGAGCTACTGACACAGTTCATAGCCATGACTATGTTCACATACAATACATATCTAATGTGGAATGTGACCCACGTCACTGAGGTGTATACACACTAAACCCTAATGTAGAATGTGTCACATAGGTCACAGAAGGGTATACGGATGACACACCTGCACATCTGCAACCATATTACTGATGCCTGGCAACTATGCCCACACATGGCTAACTTATCCGTACTCTATGTCCCACATGCCATCTGTGTACCTCACACACATGAGGAGCAGGCATGACAGCGATGTCTGACACCAGCAAGGTGAATGTACTGTATCTGTGACCTGATGTGGTTGTATGTGTATGTTGTGCAACATATGTATGTATTTGGATACTGTATAGGTGAATGCTTTCATGTCGTGACATACTGAAGATGTTCAAGACATGTTATGTGGTGGTTTCATGTTATGCCTACACAAGCTGTGCACAGGCCTGTATGATGTTTAATGTTTCACATCTGCAATATCACCATTGCACAAAGGCCACAGTTGTATTGTGTCGAGCCAATGTACAACAGGGTGTACACATATGTACATCACTTCTACTGTGTGTGTTGTTTCATGTCTCTGTCCATCCTCCATGGCCATGTGTACACATGTTCTGTCCAATGGTTGTGATGGCCATCTTATTTCACATGTCAGTATTATCCCATATGACATACACCCATAGATGTCATATGCTCCACTGAGGACAGGGTTATGCAGACAAAGGGTGGAATGTATGAAATGTGAGACATGGTTTACAGGATAGTTGAGCAGTGTTGCAGTTAGCCCACTACATGTCATGGACATGTCAGATAGCACATGACATTGTGTAACATTCATAGCAAGGGTATAATCCACAAGGGTGTATCCTGTGGGCTGGTCATACTCCAGCTCCAACACATTTAGAGTGTGTGCACACATATGGTCTCTGTACAGTACTGTTCATATTCCCAACATGTGTAATGCTGATATGTAGAACCTGTCCCTACAGTGAAGCACACCTCCACCATTGTATTCACTGTTGTCCACACATCTGGCAGTGATAGTTTGGAAGGTTTAGTGTAGGTGTTTCATATAGTCTTCAATTGTTTCACATGGGTAAGCACTGTGATGCATTGCAGGTCTGACCAGTGTCCATTAACAGGACCGCCATACATTATGTGTACGTGTGTTATGGCAGACAGCATGGAATGAATATGTTCCGTGCATTATCAAGCCTGGTAAATAATAACAATCTCACCTGACACAGGCTGCTGTCACTGCAAAACACCAGAGGTACCTAAACAGGAGTGTCACAGTAGTAAGATCATTATCCACACCCGTGTGATAGATAAAGGGTGCAATGTCCATGTTAGCACATAAGCCAGTACAATACACTATACTATGGAGTATGCACATCTGTGCATACATAGAGTAGCAGACTATAGTATGTGGCATGTGTGCATACATGCCTTGCATATGATGTTACATTACATATTGTACAGTAACACATGTAACTATGTGAAATATAGTTGTGTTATATGTGCAGTAGTGACTTACCAGGCAACTCCAGGCTCGGTGGTTGAGAGACACCCACCTCCACAATACCAGCTAAAGCTTGTGGATGGAGGTCTGCAGGTGTCCCCAGCTTGGCCAGTAGCTCCTTGGTATGTGTGAGTGGGAGCTGGGCGAGTGGCACCCCACCTATTGCACCTTGTTCCCCGACGATTGCATTAGCACACTGTTTTACCTGTCTTATGAGGTCAGTGTAGTGTTGGCACACCTGCTGATAGGTGCGATTGTGAATGCCAGCATCATTTACCCTCCTGGAGAGTTCTTCCCACAGGGCATCTCACTGCTGTGCATCCTGTGGCACATGGCTGGAGAGTATTGTATGGTTGTCGAGGAGGTGTGGGACGAGGGCCTCATCCTCCAAGCAGCTGTATGCCAGCAGTCTGCTATGTGGCATACCTGGAAGACATAATGATGGAGACATGTCACAGTAACTCACAGAGAAGTACAGAAGTACAGCTGAGCATACATATGTATCACATTTATTAAGATTATAAATACATCTTTGCAAATCTACATGACACTAACACCACTGACATGTAAAAGTCACACACATTTGACACTTACTGGTGATGTGATGTTATCGCCATATATGTGTGTGTCATGTGATGACATTGCTCATACACCATGTGGATGTTGTCTTGACATGGGCATGTCTGTTTGCCTGTACTGGTGTCTTTACCTATCAGCACATGCCTGGATGTGTTCACATTAAATCAATCAACCTTAATGCTGTATATATGTCACAGATATAGTCATACACAGCCATTAGGGACATGACCTATGACCCTGCAGATGTGCAAGCATGTATGTGTTTTGCCATATACACCTACATGGCACTGCACAGCTGTGTAGCATCCTGCCATGTATTGCCTGTGTTGCACATGTGTAACACATGGGACAATAGCTAGCCTGATGGTATTTGCAGGGTTGGATATCAACTATAGCATGTATGGTCATAGTGATCTATCAGGCTATATGCCCTGGGCCATTTATGAGCCTAGGCAGACAGGTTACCTAGCTGTAGGCAACAGACAGGTAAGTTTCAGTGGCCAGTTCAAGCAGTGCCACAGAACTGATCCACAGGGTTACTGATATATTTGGCATGTGGTCATCACACCATGTCACAGAGAGGGGCAATGTGCAGCTTCGCTGGACTAGGATGAATAGTATGGCAAGAGTATGTTAAGTGTATGGGACAGAGATCTGTCAGGCATGTTGTGATCCTTGTACTAGAAAGGTGGATTCCATGAAGTATGTGTTATTTGGGATCAGGATGTGTTAAGTGTAGCATGTCCAACACCTCTGGGTTGGACATGGCTTTTTTCAGGGTAGGCTGCATGCTACATGGTGCAGATAGATATTGGGAAGGGCAGTGTAGGCCATCTACACATGGACAATAACCCTTAAAGAAAATATGTGATCTATTATGGGTCACATGGGTGTTGAGTATGGCTGAGCAATTATCTCTATATTCCTGGATACCCCCCTGTCATGATTAGGGGTGCCACATACAACTACCTGTCTGGTGTGGTGAAGTAACTATCAAAGGAAGGAGTACTGTCCAGATGCATCCCATACACACAGTTGCCATTATGTTGACTGCTGCCTAGGTGGTAGTTCATGGGTACAGGGTTTGTAACATAGGTGATGACAATGCAATACTTAGCTGTCAGACTGTGTCCATATGTCACACACCACACATCTGACACACTAAGGCCCTTCTGTATGTTGAACGTAGCACACATTGAGTCGACTATTGCTCCTAGTTCATAGTCATTTGCAAACATCAATAGGCAGATGCCTTCTGTGTTAGTTTGTGTGGTATAGGTAACAAAGAGGGGTAGTACCAGGAATTAACCCTATATTACTGTGGCTGACACTGGTTTGATGTGTGTGTATTAGTCAGACACCATCTGTAGTGTTGGTTCTGCCAGCATTCCAGTTGCCAATCACTCCTGTGACATAGGAATATACACCTAGTTTACTGAGTTTAGCTGGAACACAGTATGTTTGATGGTGTCCTATGACCTGGCAAGGTCATGATATGTAGTGTGAATCAACCCTACTGTCATCTACATCTGTACTGAGTACATCAAATATGTTGATCACAGTTCATGGCCTTACAGACCAGACTCAGCATTGTAGTTGTGCACTATTTTCCATTATCAATGGTGTCTCCCCCTTTGTGGGGTGTGATAACTGTTGCTGTGCCCATTCGGTGTGTACACAGCCTGACATGGAGCTATGACTGAACATGATGTGTATGTGGATAGCTGAATGCTCTTACATTTGTGTAGGATACACCCTGGGATGTTGACAGGTCCCATGAAAGCTGTATGTATGGCCTTAGAGAGTGCAGCTTGTATCTGCATAGTCGTTATTACAAGGGTCCTGTAGTGTACATGGATATATTACTATGTTTACCTGTTGGGGGGGAGGTGGGAGTGGGTTTTGGTTCTCCAAGACCCTATCTGGATGAACGGGTGCTATTTCTGTAGGTGCAGTACTTCCCATGCCATAGTGCTGTGCAGCACGGCAGGTCTTATCATTGCCATTACGATTAATGACACAGCTATAGAATGCTCTGTGCTTGGCCTCATAATAGTTTCACAGTAGCTTTGTGTGGTTTTATATGGTGTATCTGCATCTTACTGAGGCTGACCAGGGATCACCTATACTCATGTGTGTTCACTCTTGCAACAGTTAGTACCTTCTGTGGTACAGTTTAAAGCATGGTACCATCAGTTTGCTTTCTTGTTTGTGTTGGGTTGAATCCTGGTTCTGTTTCAATGGCACAATCACTGCAATATGTGACTGCTTAAGGTTCATTTGTGTAGGATTCAGCATTTGCACATTCATTGTCCATCTGCATGGGTGCCATGACAGTCACCACTCTGCTCTTAGGAAACATAACATTGGCATTGGAGACTAACTATGTGTAGAATACTGTTAGCCCTGTTTGTGTGACTACTGTGATCCAGGTCAGTGGGGTCGATGGAATCCAACATGCATTGAGTGCAGGTGTTGGTACATGAGGAATCTTCCAAGTTCATAATGGAATAGTTGAGAGTAGCCATTATTATGGTTCTGTCTCAGACCTAATCTTCCCCATTACAGCACATTATGACAGTTGGGAAATCCGCAGCCTGGTGGGTGATCTGTCTCAAGGTGCAATTTGAATTCCACTTTGGCACAAAGGTAGTTGCTCAGCATAATGCATCTGAAGTTATGCAAGTGCAGCTAGCGTGGGGGTGTACTGGTGAGTGATCTGTCGCAAGGTGCAATTTGAATTCCACTTTGGCACAAAGGTAGTTGCTCAGCATAATGCATCTGAAGTTATGCAAGTGCAGCTAGCGTGGGGGTGTACTGGTGGGTGATCTGTCGCAAGGTGCAATTTGAATTCCACTTTGGCACAAAGGTAGTTGCTCAGCATAATGCATCTGAAGTTATGCAAGTGCAACTACTGTGGGTGTGTACATATCCTTCAAGAATATGGACACACCTGCGGTCCATGTGTTCCAATAAAGGATATAGGGCAAGAGGTGACGTATGTGTTATAACATGGTCATGCAGGTGTGCTCTCCGGAGCATTGAAACATGTCTCAGCCACTGCACAGATATGCTCTCCATGTTAGGGATTGACATATGTGTGTCTGTATAGTGTTTTTGACATGTATCATTGTGTAGCGAGACCTGCAGTTTATTGCTTGGCTGTCCCTGTAACAGCAGTGGACCTTCACTTGAACTGTGCATGATGTAGGCACTATAGGGGAAGCAGGAGACCTAGGCAGTATCCAGATTCTCAGGGGTGACAGGTGCAGGCCCTGTCTGGCAAAGCATCATGGTCTGTTAACCATGTTATCCCAGGCAGAAAGATACTGGATACCCTTTGACTTGCACCACTACACTAGACAATTGTGGAATACAATCCTTTTGTCCCTGTACTGCAGTATCATTCTGGCTAATGGCAGAATGCTACCCAGACCGTGGGACATACCTGCATGGGCTACAAGACCTGACAGTTCCTACATGTGTTTCCATGCAGTCCAGGCTACTGCATCACAGGTCCTGCACAACAATATGGAATATGCCAGAACCATGTGTTTAGTTCAAAAGGTGGTGTGAGTGTATGGGTATGTGGCTAATCATGGCAGACAGGCAGCTGACAGTATGTATGTCCTCATATAGGTTGGTGTGTAACATAGTGCTAGAGTTTGCATTCACAAATGAGTACTGTTGGGCATGTTTCCAGCCACGTGTTCTGAGGGGTCTACTTCATATGACTGACAGTTCATATGACTGACATTCATTTGGTCGACAGTTCATTTGGCTGACAAAAAGTATAGGTGGGGGGCTTCACCCCCCCACACCCCCCAATGTGGGGGGCTGTACCCCCCCTCCCCCGATTATATATAACAACTCCACGGTCGCACAACAGTGAGGAGGGGGGAAAATCACAGGTTTCTGCCTTGAATACATTTTGTCAGCCAAATGAACTGTCGACCAAATGAATGTCAGTCATATGAACTGTCAGTCATATGAAGTAGACCCGTTCTGAGATGTGGCACAATTTTGCAAACTATGTCATACAGTTTGTGTATTTCGGTGTCTGTCTCTTCCAGCTTGGGGGGGGTCACTTGTTTGGCCAGATACTTAGAAGCGTCTGTGAATGTGTATGATTTCTGGTAGTGTGTGTGTGGGAGTCCTTACTCTGTTCTGGTAAGGGTATGTGTTGGTTGTGTTGATGAGCTGCATGTGTTAACCTATATCTCATGACTGTCCAGTCCAGTCATGGATGTAGACTGGGCTGCCTTCCAACTTACCCCTGTAGCTGCATCCCAAACAATGTGTGGGACATGGTGTTAAGTAGGTTTGGCAGTGTACATGGCATAGAGATTACATTCCCCCAGGGTGGCCACAAACACAAAGCTGACATTAGTAAATGCCAGTAGCTGACTAGTGGACATGCCTGTATGAGCATGCAGTACTACAAGTACCAAGTACTGTATTTAGTTTACGCATTGCTTATGAAGATGTTTTAGACAGTGATGCTCACATGTAAATATTTGTGTTGCGGACGTGACAACACTGGCTATTACGGAAACATCTTGTTAGCTGATTACAGATGATGCAAGTGTCTACAGGTCTGTTTCCTTCTCTGGGTATATACTCACATATCTACCAGGACCATGAGCTCTGTTGGGCACAGACACCCTCTCTCCAAACAGAGTCATGTATCAATAGACTCTGATGCCACAATCAACATGATCAGGATATAATTAGATAATGTGAGCCATCACCTATGAAGCAGCTATTACACATGGGCAGCTGTCTCCTACATCTTACAATCCTACTGCAGATGTTACACTGGAGTTAAAGATGATATGCAACCTGTTTCATTACGAGTGCTGTGCACTACCTTACATACACTATATGCAAGCGGCTGTTAGGTTGGCAATGAGAGGTTGGGTTACACAAACCTGGTAGTTCAACCAGTGTGTTTCTACTCTCAATATCCACTCTATGTAGGTGTGCACATAGCCATTTGGCACAGCTCTGTAACAAGGGTCACTACACATTTGCATAACATGTGCACATGCACAGCTGTTATTGCTTACAAATGATACTAGAGAGGACCAGCCCTGTAACAAGGGTCACTACAAATTGGCATAACATGTGCACATGCACAGCTGTTATTGCTTGGAAACGATACTAGAGAGGACCAGCCCTGTAACAAGGGTCACCACACATTTGCATAACATGTACACATGCACAGCTCTTATTGCTTGCAAACAATACTAGACAGGTCCAGCCCTATAACAAGGGTCACTACTCATTTGCATAACATGTACACATGCACAGCTGTTAGTGATTGCAAACGATACTAGAGAGGACCAGCCCTGTAACAAGGGTCACTACACATCTGCATAACATGTACACATGCACAGCTCTTATTGCTTGCAAATGATACTAGAGAGGTGGATATTACATGTGTTGTGTGCATGGATAGTTACCTGGCTCTTCCAGTTATCTTTGCTATCATGCTGCTAAACTGTCAGATGAATACAAATGATATGTATCCTGTTATTGAGTATTGTAATTGCCAATAGACATAATTACTGTTTGCATAACATAACAGAACTGCTATGTAGAATAGAATACATATCTGCCTAAAATACTGTACATTGCACAGTTATTAGCACAATATCCCACAATGCACACCATATTTGCATGGTAAGCCCACCTTTAACATGTTCCTCTTACTTATACACCCATACATATGTCGACTGTTACAATATATCCACATATACTATCCCCTGTTATAGCACATACTTGTTGGACCAATCCTGACACTGACAGTGGCTGGAAGCAAATTGGTGGGTTCCAAGCACATATCATCCCTTATGGTGTATGCAGAGTTTGCCGTGTGACCTACAGCAGTACACACATAGAATACTACAAGCATTACTACTGCTCAACAATACATCACTACAAGATAGCTATTTCCACTATATGCATTGATTACACTGTAATTCTTACAGAACAGATACTGCATACACAGACATACTACATGTTATACATACCTTCTTAGTAATCGGAGGTGTTATTGACTAGTATAATACTCATTTTCAGTTTGACTTTCAGTGTTTTGTACTGTCCTACAGGTAGATACAGATGGTCTGAATGTGTGACAAGGCAACCTTTTATAGTTACAGATCAGTAACGTGCTATCCCGATAACCAATTGGTGTTCCTAAGTAGCTAATTACATGCACATCAGCTGCGCTGCTACTGCCTTAGCCAATACCATGGCTACAGTGGAGTATAATTGAGTACTCCACTTGGGCGGTGTCCCTTTGCCTTACTTGTGAGGAAGACAGCATGGAAGTGTTGTTTGGAATCTATTGCAACAGCTGTATGGAGACGCACAATAATATATTATGTGTAATGCCTAGAGGATTTGGTCTAAATGTGAGTACTGCTTTTATATTTCTGAACATTGCTACTTGTGCAGGGTTTGTCTGTACCTAATACTTCTGCATATGTTTCAGTTTGGCCAGGTTGTTTGACCAACTCAAGGCTGCATAGCTATGCAAATAAAGTTAGAGGAGTTTACAGTGTGGTTACCAGACATATTTAGTTTGGTGTTACTGTGTATCATACTGTGCTGATAATCAGTACTCGGTAACACTTCCTGGTGTACGAACCTTTCAACCCTCTGAAACGGGATTATTTCATGCAATCCCTGTTACATCAGCAGCTGTTCAATTGTATAACAGCAACTATTTCACATAGGGTCATGTTAGTATGTCTGTGTCCTGGTATGTTAAGGTTTCAGCAGATGTTGTACAGTAGTTGAATAATAGGTTATGGTATGACAGTATGTATTTATGTAATTATTTTGGTTGTGGGGTAGATGTTTTGTGGGTGTACATAGCACATGCAGGTGTGTAGGAACCCCTTTTATATAATGTTTATATGTGTGTGGGTGTTCTTTCCCTATGTGAACACCTATCCCTTAGTGGACTAATACTATGGTAATTGCAGGCCGATTCATTAAGGCACTGTTAAATGCTTCCTGTATAGCATGCAGGAACTGTTAGTCCTTGAATCCTTTTGGCAATGCATCAGAATGTAATAAAGGATTGCAAAATAAAAGCTGTCTGTGTATTTCCGTCATGGATATTTGCAGTCATTGCAGTTGTGTTGGTGACTGTGTACATAGAACATATTTGTAATAGTGTATTGGCATATACTCTTCATATGTTATATTCATATTGTTTGGGGGGGCGAAATGTGTGATTGCTATGGTCTATGTTATACTCAGATATGAACACTTCGGATGCTGTCTACAGACATGTATGTATGTGTATATAAGGTGCCTTATTTAGGAGAGTCTCAAAGGTGAATACCAGCTCCATAAACAGCACAATAGCAGATTAAATGTGGGTCATGCTACTCAACGCCTGGGGTTGTGATCACAACATGCATGCACTCACAGCACTCCTCAGGATGGACAACATCAACATCTGCGCAGTAACTGAGATCTGTCTTAAGCCTCCTGAGAGCACACCAGCACTACCAGACTAGAACCCATACCACACATTTCAACCACAGAACATAGACTGGCACAGACATGGAGGGGCTGTATCCATATTCATCAGGGAACCTACACCTCCAGGTTAGTGGGGCAGCATGATACCTCTGAGATCATCCATGTGCAGCTAACATCAGCCACAACTGCAATGTAAACTGTGGCCTGCTACGGATCACTCTTCATGACCCAGGACCACCACTCCACCTACCTGGAGACAGTGGAGAACATGACAGTGCTAATGCACACCCTGGCATTGGTCGATGTCAACTACCATACCATTAACTGGGAAACTTACTCCGGTACTCACTTCCAGGCCCAGTGCTTCTTGGAATTTATCACCTCATATTCCCTGTATCAGGTGGTAACCTCCCTAATGTGGGGTGGAAACTACTAGAAGTGGTCATCACCAACATGGGCAACAGGTGCACCACAGCGGAGGTTAACCAGTCACTGGTTAGATCTGACCATGAACTATTTACTGTTTCCACACCCAAGCATCTCCCCCACCCACGGATACCACAGTGTATTCCTTTCCTACAGCTAAATTTAGACTACTAGTGACAGGGGTGGGGGGTTTCACAGCCCCCACGCTAAGGGGAAACACTGCTCAAGATACAGACAGATTTACAAATGCAGTCTATACGCACCTACATGGATGTATGGATTGTGCCATCACTGGTAAACCAAGACTCACTCCTCCTAGACAAGGACACCGGTTTAGTGGACCTCTGCAATAAACAGGCTATACTACAGAAGTAGGACAGTCTTCCAGACAAACAGCAAATCCCATGGAGGGCAGATATCCATGACCGCTATTAGTATGATACATAGGTCCCTCATGACATCATCCACAGCTAACATCAGCAGGAGAATACGCAAGGATTCAAAAGATAACCACAAAGCCTTCTTTGACTATGTCAATGATCTACATGGTGACACACAGATTTTGAAATATAGCAGAAAATATGCTGACCCTACTGATATCACCAACATCCTTGCAGATACATTCAGTGCATACTTCACCCCCTAAAGAGCCCACAACACTACCCAAAAGGTACAGTATTCCACACATCAGAGACACACAGGTGAAAATGGCCCTCTCTAACAGCAAAACACAGCATCAATGGAGGCAAATGTTGTCCCAGACTGCATCTTGCAAACTGTACAAGACAACCTGACCCTCCCCACCTAATTAAGCTTTCCTACATCAGCCTCTCCACAGGCAATATGCCCATAGGCACATGGCAACGATTATTCCACTTCATCAAGGTGGAATCACAACTGACCATGGTAACTACCACCAAAATATGCTTGACTAGCCTGGTCTGCAATGGTATGGTTTGAATCCTCATGGCGCTCATTAACAAAGACACTGGTAACCCCCGAACACGTGACCCAACCCAGGTCAGCTTGGTTGAGTGCAGTTCATGCCTACTGAACCTGTTTGACGTCTTACATACAGTCACCAAGACGTAAGATGACGGGGGAGGTGGTTCACACATACTACCTGAACCTCACCAAGGATTTTGACACCATGCCCCACTCAGGTATTATTGATAAACACACCAGCCTGTACATACACCCATACATCACAGGTTGGGTTGCCAATTGGCTTACACACAGAACCCACATCGTACGACTAGCGGTCTTCAGGTCCAACTCTTGACCAGTCATGACTAGTGTCCCATAGGACTCAGTACTGGGAGCCCTACTGTTTGGCATACACATCTCAGAGGTACAGGCAAACACAGGTGGACTATGGCAGACCATGTTTGGCAATGACTGCAAACTGGAAGCCATGATTGATAGTCCAGCTGACACAGACATCCCTCAAGGTGCCTCACAGAGAACATCACAGGATGTCAACGTCACAACCTCCAGCCAAGTGCCACTAACCTCATGGTCATTCCATTGTGGAATTGGCACCCACATATTAACACATAAGTGGCAGCCACTTTAATATGGATGAGGTAATGGGGTATCTGGGCACTAAGGTAGATAGTGATCTCCCCTTTGACAATCATATCTCCACATTAGTTAGGACATCCTTCTATGTAGGCCATCTGATTACTACAGGATTCCCATCTAGACATACTGGGGTTATAGTGCCCCTTTACTCATCACTCATCAGTCCCATCATAGGGTATAATAACCCATGTGGGATGTACCTCAAAAGACACTTCCAACAGCTGGGAGGTCTACAAATGTACCTCGCTATGGGGAATACTGGCCTCCAACATATGGCTTATTCAGCCAGACTGAATAAACTCCTGCTTTACTCAGTGGCATCTCGTTTACCCAGAGATTATCTCCACTGGACAATACAGCCATGTCGAACTCAGGCTTGATGGATATGCTCCACCTATGGAAATCCATGAACCTTGCCACAACAATAACTGGGAGATGCTAGAGGGACAGATTCCTGTCACAGACTCTCCCCATACTTTGGAACAACATCCCTAACTACATTATACAGAGTCCCTCACTAACACTCTGCAAGAGAAACCTTGAAGAGTGGATGGGGAACAGTAGATGCACCTCGGGGATCCCGCCAATGGCTCTGCTCCACAGAGGGACAGTTAATGAATCAATGGGGTGACAAAAGCTGACACATTTTGGCTGGGCTTATGAATGGCTTCTGGCAGTTGGCCAAGTGCCTACCTATGAATCTATACATACAGTATCTGCATATGCTGATAACTTAATTTATTGTTCAGGTGTTGACTTACCTTGTGCCAATGGCAGTTGTGTGTGCAACAGTTGAGGGCTGCCTATGTTGGATGCCCACAGTAGACTGCCTATACATGACAATTTACAGGTAGTCTTGTGTGTGTGCCATCCATTTTTACTTTCTGTGCAGGTGGAGAAAAGTGTCAGTCCCTAGGTGCCTACACTGTCAGTGTGTGTGCTATACGTTCCCTCTTTGCCAAGGCATGGGCATACTGGGCACGCCTCCATCTGCCTACTGGGGCTGGCTCAGGGTGTTCTTGGTCTGAGTAACTCTGTGCCTGTGGGGCCCTTGGCAATGGTCATGGGCTGTGAGGGCCTTCACCATTCTGTCCCTGCTGTAGCTGTTTCCGCAGGACCATATTGTGTAGCATGGCATACACTATGAAGATGTGGGCACATGTGCCTGGAGAGTACTGCAAGGCTCCACCAGATATGTCCAAGCAATGGAACCATGATTTCAGCATTCCAAGCACATGCTCTATGATGATTCTGGTTTGTGCGTGTGCCTCATTATGGCATTCCTGCATGGGTGTGTGTGCATTTCTGATTGGAGTCATCATCCACAGTTCCAGTACATAGTCAGCATTCCCCAACAGGTGGCCATTTGGGATGTCCCCCCCTGCCAAATAACTGATACAGCTGTAAGGCATGCCAGATGTGGGAGTTGTGATAGCTTCCAGGGCTGCCAGTGCACACATCCATGATAATGCCCTTGGCATTGCACATTACCTGGCAGTTGATGGAGGGGTATCCCTTGTGGTTTATGCAGTGCCTACCCTGCTCACTGGGTGGTGACTTGATGTATATGTGTGTGCAGTCTATTGCACCCAGTACCTCTGGTTATTCTGCCACATGGCGGAAGAGACACATATTGCTGGCCAACTCCTCCTGCATTCGGGGGAAGTATATGTTCTCATTGGCATGTGGTAACATGGCATCCAGGAACTGGTGTAGTACCCTGGATGCTGATGCCTGTGAGATCCCCATGATATCCCCAGTTGGTCTTTGAAAGGTACCTGTAGCTAGTATTCTCAGGCTTGCACATACCTTCGTATCCACTGGGATGGGTTCCCCTCTGTTTGTTCTGGCTCTGAGGCGTGGCCAGCACAGCTCCACAAGTTGCTGTAGGATGTCCCTGTCCACCCTGTAATGCTCTACTATCTCCAGATCATGTAGCCCCTGGTAGGTTACCCTGGGTCTGAACACTCTCCTCCTCCTCCTCTGGTGCCTGAGGAGGTCATGTGCATCATCCGCCACACCACCTTCAGTCTCCAACACATGCTGGTGGATCAAAGCTATGGCAGCCCCTAAAATGTACATAATAAAAGTTCCCCATCTGTATACACCACTGGTGCAGAGTGTATGGGAATACACAAATGTGTGTGAGGTGCTTTCACACTTTATAGTATTGTGCTATGGATGCTGCTGATGTCAGTGGGTATGTATGAGCTATACCAGCTGCAGCGTGTCATAATTATGGGTTTTGCAATGAGTACTGTAAGTGTGTGACCTTTACTGTGGAGATCTACTTGCCTGCCTTGATTAATCTGTTGCCCTTTAATTCACTTTTAGACCTGGATCCCCTCCCATTATCAGGCATGCATCCACCTGCTGTCTTTCTTGTTTTGTACTTTCCCTACTCAGTCATGGCAAAATGTGCCTTGTAGCTGATATACTGCAAATTGGCTTTGTTCTGCTTTGACACTTTACTGTTTTCTTTGCAGTACAGCCCCTCCCCTTTCCTGTTCTGCAGGTAGCTGCTTGCAGCCTTGTTAGCTGTTGTCAATGGCCCACTGTAGGCTCCTAGGTGTTAATTAGTCATTTGTACTCCAATTTCACTGCTGCAGCATTTCCTTATTTTTTTTCCTATATCCTTCCTGTTTCAGCTGCAGTGTGCGCCATGCATTCATGTTTACTGGGTTTACGCGTGTTTTCATCTCTGTTCACATGCATACTCAGTTACCTTGTGTACTCTCAGCTAAGCATAAATATGGCCAATTCAACACACCCCTATCCTGGTGCTTTGCCTAACTAGGGGCAAACCAGTTTAGCAATGCTCCAATGTGCTTACAGCAATGGCGACACACCCCTCTCTTGATGTCATCTTTATCTCAAGGGCACACCTCGGTGTTATAATGCTATGCTGTGAGGTGCATCCTTACACCAGTAGGGAATCTGTGATTCACTATTACTCCTCTCATTTGCATGGCATTGCCTACTAATTCCTAGCTACTGCGCATAACACTGTCACTGCCCCTTAGCAAATCTTGCGCCATAGTATGGTGTAGCATGCATGCCATTGACTATTATGGGGAAATCGTGATATGTGTTTCATTGCGGTTTTATTCTATATTTTTATAATTCCTTGTGATCCCCTTTGTGCACCACTGCCCTGTGCTTCCACATAGCGATTAAATATTAAATTTATATTTTGTACATGCTTTTTTTTGCCAATGGCTATATATTTAGCCATTGGCATATATTAACAACATAACACATGTGTTTGGTCGGCTGTCATGGCTCCGATTTTATGTTTGCAAAAATGTAAACCGTTTTCTGCGGTTTACATTTCTGCATACTTACAGTACGCCTGCACCACTTCCTGAATTACTACATACCTTCATTTGCATGCTACACTACTGCACATGGGATCATTAGCATACAAGGCTTGGGAGTTGTGCGGGCATAGCGTACGCAGGTAGTGCACGTGGAAACAGCTCATACCTGAATCGCTCACTGGCCATATTTGGTGTTAGAACACCGACGTTACGCCTGCACCTGGCGCAAGCTTCTTGAATCCCAGGGAGTAACTTTTTTATATACTTTTTTCCTGATCAAACAGGAATCCTTGCATGTTAATTCTAACAATGTCAACGGTTACTATAATTATTGTGTATTTCATTTATTTACTGAAATAGTCACCTTGAGTCATATACATTGAGCAAATTTGCATTAATCTTTAACAGTCTAAGCTTGTTAACCTATTGGTGAATAAATCAGCAAGCCTAATTATTCAGGGGTGTAGGTGATCTACTGAATACTGAATAAATATAATCTTTTAGTGATACAGCTGCAAACTAAAACATGAGACAACTTGACTGTCAAAGTAAAGAAATACTTTCTTTCATGGCAGTTTGCTCAGCAGTTTTCAACAAAATGTAATGTTTCACCCATAACTTCAGTTTCTAGGCAGTACAGCAAGTCCATGAGTAACTGTCATTATTACAAGCTGGTATACAGATAAAATGTTTTCTTGACACAATGCATCATTCTTTTATTTCATTATAAATGGCTGTTGTTATTATTATGAAAAAAACATAAATGATTACTTGTCAGAAGGTTGCAGTATCTTATTTTAACACAGGTCAGTTTTAATTTAAAGGTATGCAAGGAACTCACATGATTTTTTTTCCTGAGGCAGACAGAGACACTCTAGTGCTAATAGCAGAAAGTACATTATTGTTGCTGAATCATGAAGCTGTCAGTCTTGGGAGAAACTAATATGTTAGCAAACTGAATTGTATAATAATGTATGATAATACTTTAATATGTTATGAATGTGAAGGAGAAAAGAGAATAATGGTATGAAAACTGTGGCAGTGATAACGCAGTCTGCTTAGCATAAAAATCAACTTTTGTTTGTCCATTATTAATGGCAATAATGTATGTTGACAGGTGAGTTTAATTTAGATGACAATTTCATTTATTTGTAATTTTTGTGTTGACATACTAAAAGTTTAAAGTATTATGAATACTATGAAATTCATGTTTAAGTTACTTGTTTCTACGCCTGAAATATTATTACTGATATATGTGACTAAAACTAACCATTTTTTCAAGGCTAATTATAGTCAGTTAGAGAATGGGTGACCACTACATCGACACTTGATTGGCGAATGAACGTTCTACAGCAGGGTGTTAATATATAAATAATGCCCTGTGAAAAATGAGTCTGCCACTTCACTGCTGCCTATTAAGCTGCCATGGGGCTTGGACTGAAAGAAAGTTAATGGTTGCCATTATTTTACACTCGCAATGCAGGGCGTTTGTTGTTCAGCGAATGTAAAATAAAACAAGAAGGAAAAAAAAAAACAGGAAAGTGTTTGTGTGTATCTGTCTTTATGTCTGTGTGTGTGAGTATATGCATGCACAAGACTGTGAGCGAGATCAATTGAGCCATTATTTTACACTCGCTAAGCAGCACTTTTGTTGTTTAGTGAGTGCAAAAGTAAAAAAAAACATAAAAAAGAAAGAAAAGGGTGTGTGTGTATGAGTTTATGTTTCTGTCTGTATGCATGATTTGTTTTAACATGTATTTTCTGCAGGAAATAAAGTCTGAAACTCAATGTTTTTCATTATGTAGTGACTTCCGTCCCCAATGACTGGCAACAATCATACATTTTAGGAGTAAGGAGCCCTCTCCCCAAAAAATGAAGTAAATATCTGGATTTTTTTTTGAAAATGTTATGTTTTGGATGTAAAATACTACCTCCAACATTGCTTACATACATTACAGCAAGTTTGAAACATTAGGTAGAGGAATTACTTTACATTAAAAATAAATATAAAAAAAATATATGGTAATCAAAAAATAAGTAAGTAAAACACAACACATAATAATGCCCTCTAGAGTATGTGTTCCTGTGTGAATAACACCCTTCCAGGGGTGGGTGTTATTTACACAGTAACACACACTCTGACTGGCATTATTGCTTGTGCATTTCTTCTTCATCCTATTTGAAAAGACAACTGTTAAAATAACACAGGAACAACTGTACAGGAACTACCGAGTTGGTGTTCTGAAAAGATTTTCTTCATTAATAGTAAATATGATTAAAATGTGTTTTACCACTTGGAAATATTATTGTTCAATGTCAAGGCTAGGGTGAACTGAAAATCCAGCATGTTGGACTGACATCATACAATTCTGTACATCTTATCCTGAAGCAGTGCTTAGAAATGTTCACTTATATTAAAAAGGATATACAACATTAAAGAAGATTCCTTGGCACCAAACCTAGATATGGGATTTTTCCTAACATATTTTCATTTGTAGGTTTCTGTATTTCTCTAAAGAAAAAACAAAAATATTTTATTGACAAACTTTGTACAATCAAAAAAAGTACTTATCTAATGAAATATTAAAATATTTCTTGTTATTATAATGAACAACAGCACCTCTGTACTGTGGTCACAAAAGTGGAAAAGCTAGCAGAAGCTGAATATTGCAGACTTCATGATTTTGATAGGCAGTTCCACAATACAATATGCTAATATTGGTTTGATGTAGTACAGAAGTATATGAAGTCAGATGTAACCAGAATTACATTTTTGTTTCATTAACATAGTGCCCAAATATCTTATATAAACAAGATGGTATACATAGATAAAAGATTCTGCATTCAAGCATAGTATACAGCTGTGAACTCAATACCACTTAAAAACACATCACATAACTCAGTTATGATTTATACGTCACTCAAGTACAAAATATTTAGATATCACTCCAAACAGAACATCCAGAAATGATTAAAAATAGCATAAATTTTAGCACAGTCTGCAAACACCGGTTAAGGATACTATCTCCAAGGTCATCACATCTGTGAAAAAGTAATTTCCCTGGGTTTCAGAAACATTTTCTGCTTCATTATAAATAATAGTGTTCAATGAATGTCCATATGCAGGGTGTGAGTGATTCAGAGACAGAGTGAGCATGAGTGGGGAAGGCTGAGAAATCCTGTTAACCAAATATTATGCTAATGGTGGTAGAATGACATGGTAATAAGCAACATTATTAAAATGGAGACTCCACAGATGTAAATGCGGGCAAACAATATGTTAGAGTGATTCAGAGATGCATATACACTATCACTAGAGATGATAGCTCCAGAGTTATTGATAGCAGTAAAATTCTGGAGTTACAGGAGAAGAATCATGGTCAAATGTATAGGGTAGCTACAACATTAATAAACCTATATCTGCAACAGGCTGTATTCACCTGTGACTGTATTGAGCATCTTTGCCCTTGGAGGCACTATGCCATCCATTCATGTCTAACATTGCATTCCCATCATGACACTGAAATTATGGAACTCAGCAATGTGGATTGTGCTACCATGTAGGTTTATAGGTCAATTGGACAGGTAGGAATTCCTATCCCTGTGGATATCAAGGTATAGGTGGCTTTGAGAATACTAATTACAGGAACCTTTCAGCAACATATGGGGGTCATGAAAGTGGTCTCCTAGGCATCTGTCTAAAGGATGCTACACTATTTCCTCAATGCTATGGAATTTGAGGGAGCACATTTTTCTTCTCTTACCACAGAGGAGTGAGCCAACACCATGCATAATTTTTATGACATAGCATTTATCTCTGAAGTAACGGGGACAATAGACGCTACCCACCCTGAAATAAAGTTCTCACCTGGTGAGCAGAGAAGGCAATATTCTAACTGCAAAAGTGACCACTTCTTCACCTTTCAGATCATCTGTAATTGACAAGGCATAATCTACAATGTGTCTGTAGGCCACCTTGGCAGTACCCACAATTCTCACATATGGCACATGTGACCTATATACAGCAGTTTTTGTGTGATTAGTCCGTATTTATTACTGCTTGTTGGTAGTCTCACTAAATTGATGACAGTATTCTACTAAATTGCTGCTTAATTTGTGCTGTCTGTTACTGTTGTGATTTGTGAGCTACTGTTTCAAAGTAATCTACCGATTAACTATATATCATTGCTATCTTTTGTGCGATGCAGTGGTGCAGTGGTTAACATTGTCGTCTCACAGCAAGAGGCTCTTCGGTTCAATTCTCAGCTGGGGTGCTTTCTGTGCAGAGTATGCTTGTCTTCCCGGCATTCGCATGGGTTTCCTCCGGGTACTCCTATTTCCTCCCATATTCATATCTGGAGTGTTTCTCCCCGGGCCTCCACTGAAAATAGGCTCTGTCCTAGTCAGACATTCCCAGTTAACAAATATAAAATAAAAATCAACATCTACTGCAATTCATTACTGTTTAACTGTATTTCGTTGATGTTTATCTCATTGCAGCTCAGTGTGCTTCCAGGCGTTACTACAGTTACCACCTGCTGCACCTTTAGGCATCAAATATTGCTTGTTCATATTAGCATTAATAATTCCAAAACCATGCTACATACAAAGTATCAGAATATTTTATCATGAAGCATACGTGATGTCAAACACAATTGCATCGATATTTGACCTCTGTCAATGAGTATTTGTTAGAACTGGAAAGTAATCACTTAATTTTGTAAAGGCTCAAGCCATACTCCCTGGGAATTAAAGGTACACACTCGAAAGAGCTGTATTGGAGGGAATGAGTTAACTGTATTTTTTCATACTGCAAGTTCTATTCTTTTGACTATAATTGATTAATCTGTGCTTCATTGTAAGTTTTTTCTTACTGAGTTCTTAACCTTAAAATTGAGTAGCATAGTCTAGATACAGGTCTGTGGCATCCAGAGCTTCAGCTGCATGGTTTTAAACCCTTTTTGAGGTATTCCAACTACAAGTTTTCCCTTAGTAGCACTTGCGTTATCATCTAGTAGTACTACTATTAGACCTTCCTCCCTTTACCCTCTTAGCTCTTTCAGTTTCTGACAAATATGGATGGACAATTTCCTACATTTTCTCCTACCAGTCTGGTCAATACAGGCATCCTGAGACAGTGTAATAACTGCCTCATGTACATGGACAACCCTCTACTACTACCACCTAGGAACACAATTTGTGAGAGATGCAATTACATCAAGCACCTTGTGTCATTGCTCTCTCCCCCACAAACCAGAATATCTGGCACTGAGAAGGTTGGCATCACAAACACCACACCTTAAACTCTGCCCACACCTACACAACACACTCCACATATGCAGAGACCCTCAACAAGAGCATACCCAAACAAAAGAGACCTCCGAGGTATAAACACAGGCAAATTACACTGCCCACAACACCACACACCTCACATAGTACGTACACCTGTTTCTCACAGCCACTAAGGCCTAAACATAAACCCAACATATTAGTCATAGGAGACTCTATTGTGAGACACATAAATGTGTCCCTCACCAGGCTGGAAAAAGAAAAAGTCACGGTCAGTTGTTTGTCAGGTGGCAGAATCCGCCATAACACCAATGCACTCAATTCTGTCAACAGGTACTGTTATTACTCTGTCAGAGTCCATGTTTGACCGAATGACTTGAGACATACCACCCTGGACAACATGAAGAGAGACATGATCGAGCTCGCTGAGTATGTGTCCAAGACAGGTATGTCCCTAGCCTTAAGCAACATTCTACCATCACCCAGAATGATGCCTCAATACAAACAGAAAATGATTGACTTTAACAACTGGCTTAGTTTCTGGTGTCATTCAAAGGGGATCCAGTACCTGACAGCCTGGGATGACATGATTGACAAGCTACTATGCTTTGCCAAAGATGGCCTACATCTGTGTCCCTTGGGCTTCAGGCTCCTGGAAAAGGCTCTTGCCTCTCCCATAGTACCTTTTTTAGGCAATGCCATGAGGTCAAAATTACCAACATGCTGCTAAATGCTAGGAGCCTAAAAATGAAACTGCACTCATTGCAAGCATTCTTAACCTGGAAGAAGCTGACATTTGTGCAGTCATAGAAACCTGGTTCAAAGTTGCAGAGAGCACCCCAGCCATACCAGGTTACTCATCCTATCATTCATTCAGACCCCAAGCTGTGTGCAGCAAAATAAAAGGAGGTGGAGTTGCAATATATATAAAAGACATACATACCTCTAGGCTAGTCAAAAAGTATAATGCACAGGAAATACTCCTGGTGCAATTAACAACTGACAGACCCCTATTCAAATCATAGCTAGCTACAGGCCTCCAACTGTGACTCAAGATGCCCACTTGAACAATCTGGACCTCTTCAAATCTATCAAAATTCAACCCTTTACCCTGATCCTGGGAGACTTTAACTATTCAGCCATAGATTGGAAGAAATACTCATGCCAAAACACAAATGCCCAGAGATTCCTTTATTTCGTCAATGCAAATGCCTTGGACAAGTTGGTTGACACCCCCACAAGAGGTGAAAATATCTTGGATTTGGTATTAACCAACATGAGTAACCACTGAAAAATCCCTACAGTGTCATCATCTCTGATAAGATCCGACCACAAAGCAGTCACTTTCAAAGTCACCATCTCCCTCACCCACCCATCCCACCCAGCTAGGGTAAAAAAAAAAAAAGTTTTCCAAAGCTGAATACAACCTCCTGAGAGAAGATATAAACAGCTTCACAGCCCCCTCCCCCCTCCACAGAAACTGGCACATATGTCCAAACTTACAACAAATTACTATATGAGCATTTATATAGCTGCATGGAATCAGGAATACCAGACAGTACAAAATCCTTCTCCTCAAGGAAGAGTAATCCTGTCTGGTAGACATCTACAATAAATAAACTCTATAATAAATGGAAAAAAAAATTGCTGTCCAGGACCAAGAAGGAGCAGTTGTCTATTTGGAAGCAATCTCTCCTTAGCCTGAACAAGTAAATAAGAGCACTAGCGAAATCCTCAAAAGCAAACTTCGAGTCCAATCTGCCCACATCTACTAAAGACAATCATAAGGCTTTCTTCACATATGTCCACAATCTCAAGGGAAGCACCCAGATCTGCTCAGAACTGGTGGTCAAGGACACACAAACACAAACCCTGTAGATATAGCCAAACTGCTGGCAGACAGGTTCAGTGAAAACTTTACTCCTCTGCCCTCCCCATCAGTAAAACAGGACATCCCCAGTACCTGCCCTCCTCCCCATATCTCTAGGGAACAAGTCATCATTGCCCTCTCAAAGGTAAAAAATACAGCCTCCATGGGACCTGATAACAACCCAGGCTGCATCCTACATGAACTCGGGCAGGAACTTGCAGCACCATTAGGCACCCTATTCATCCAACGCCTGAGTACCGGCTTTGTCCCAGATGAGTGGAGGACAGCTACTGTCATCCCTTTGCACAAAGGTGGAGCATCCACCGATCCAGGAAATTATAGACCCATCAGCCTAATTAGCCTGATCTGCAAGGCCATGGAGTGGATTATCATGGAAGTCATTAACATTGACATTGGCAACCTCCCTCCGAACACTTGATCCCACACAGTTTGGTTTTGTCAAGGGGAAGTCATGCCTGTTAAATTTGGTTGACTTCTTTAAGACAGTAACCGAGGCCATAGATGAGGGGAAGATGGTGCACACTGCCTACCTTGACCTGGCCAAAGCCTTTGATACTATTCTCCACTCAGGTATAATAGATAAACTCTCTCAACTAGGCATCAATCCATATGTTACCAGATGGGTAGCAAACTGTCTCACTGATAGAACCCACCTAGTCAAAATAGGGGAAGCCACCTCAAGTAGT
>NC_056745.1:783423221-783458221 GCF_019279795.1 Protopterus annectens
AAGGTCAGTCAGGAATTAATTATATCTGCATTGCCCATGTTTGTTAGATAGTAAACACAATTTATGAACTGATAGAATAGTTTTTTTTCAGAACCTTAGATCCCCAGCTATCATATTGTGCATTCTGTAGTCACATACCTAGTATTTAAATGTATTGCCCCTGTTTGTAGTAGTCTCAACCTGATAAATAATACCTCTTTTACCCCCCTACTTATCCTAGCTCTCATTCTCTTTTAATTCCAGTTCAAACTCCCCTGGACAACCCTTCCTCCCTGCAACCAACCAAGCAACTGATAGCCTTTATCAATCCAGGAGCATCCTGTGTTAATCAGTATAGCTGCAACTGTTTAACGGCACTCTAAATTACCCTCTAAAGTGCATGCATCAGATTTTCCTAATCTCCTATTTCTTTTGTACAATATGAAGTTTGCTGTTAAACATTGTAACTCTGCTCTGGGCGAGCACGCTACCAGGAGTCCTTCCATTAAGTTCCCTTGCCACAGTACTCTCCACTCTTTTTCCTTCTGCCCCTATTCATTTACCTAGCTAAAGCCATACATGTTTTAATAGTTTAGTAGCTGTAGTGCAACTATTTCTGTAGCTGATTAGCCTACCTTTTTTCTTGCATAATAAACCCCTTACTCTATGATTTCTTTGTCACTGAAATTGGCTACATACCTGTGGACCTCCGGGCACCTAGACTGATTGTTTTCCTTTCACATTCTGCAGCTGGTGGTCCCTCTAGAGGTTCTTCCCACTTCGTTCACCCTCACTACACTTGGACTCACTACACTCCCCTATCATACCACCATTTCCCACCCACCCCCACATACCCCTACATTTATTCTCCATCCGTCTTGTCACTGCCCCCCCCCTAATTATCCAAGCATCAGCCATACACACATCTTACAACTATCTCCCTCCACTCTCCTCTTTTCCCCACACCCTTTTCCCCTTTCAAGTATAACCCAATCCTCCACCCCTCCCCCTTTACTCTTTCTTTTCTATACTACTGTATCCACACCTGTCTTATCACCTTCAATTTTAACCCCTTTCTCCAACTACTTTTCTAACCATGCTCATTAATCTGATGCTAACATTTGTCTTTCTTCTGCTCTCCACCCTTACATCTTACTATACCAACATTCATTATCTAAAATCAGCACCTACCTCCATCTGTATCAATAACACCCAGTTAAACACTACATCTATTACCATATCTCCCTCACTACACAACACATCTGTCTCTCACCTTTTCCAATATAAAATACTCCAAGTGTTCCCCTCCCTAAGCAATAGACATAAACCTACACTTGTTTCAAAAAAATATTATTCTCCAAAACCCAGTTTGATTCCTACCATCAAGATGATATCCACCCTAACCCAGGGCCAACCCTACCACACTCTGCTCCAGCCCAAACAATCCACCCTCCTACCCTACTAACTAATACTCCCAGCTTCCACCTTTCCCACCTGCCATTCTTCCAAACACCTATCCATAGTATCCATCAACATTCAAAGCCTTCTAAATAAAATTACTGACCTTCATGCTTGGATCTCTCAGTTCTCCCCCCACTTACTTGTACCATCAGAAACCTGGCTCAAACCCCATATTCTAAACTCTGATATATTGTCCCCTGACTACAACATCTTTTGCCTAGCTAAAACCACTTACAAAAGGAGGAGGTGTAGCGGTTCTATGCCCTCGTAACCTCACACTTTCCCCCATTCCTGTTAATCTACCTGATTTTCTCCCAGCCAAAATCCTAATCCTAAATCACCACCTTAATGACAACAAAAATATTGCCATTGCTGCTATTTATATTCCTCCTGGCAAGAACATCCCTAGTCTTAAAAACATACTTTCCAGGGTGTCCCAAAACTTACCCGATGAAACTATCCTGCTAGGAGATATGCATATAGATTGGATGTCCCTCAAGACCTCCTCCACTGTCCAAAGCATCAATCTGTTTGGTTTTACTCAACTTGTTTCCACCCCTACAAGACTAACCAAACACTCCAGTCAGGGCACAACACTTCCCGATGTCCTTAGTGACCACTTATCCATCAGTATACAGAGACACTGTCCCCAGCAACAAAAATCACATCTCTACAAACTCTGTCAAAAACTCACAGACTTCAACCCTTCCACTCTCAATGACAGTCTATCTGCTATTAATTAATATATCTTGCACTCTCTTCCTCTCGATGATACAGTACTCAAATTTAATCGCATCTTTCTTAACACCCTAGACTCAAGAGACCCCCCCCCATGTAAAATTAGAATAAAGCACAACACCCAGCATGGCAGAACAGGAAGCTAATAAAGAACCACACCCCTTCTATAATAGCATAAATCATATTTGTAATTAAAAGCTTAAAGTCACATTTTCTTTTTTTGTATATAAAAATAATACATTTTTATGACAATTGATTAACTAAAAACAACAGCGCCTAAACTTATACATTTTGTTTTCATTTATATACCAAAGGTCTCAACTTTAGAGCTGGTAATATAGAGACATGGTAATTTAATCCCGGACTGGACCATGCATCTAAATTAAGCTGCCGAAGTAATTCACGATATTCTAACTTTGTTAAGTTCATGCCCTTCATATGCCCAAGTAACTTGCAAGTGGAGACCTCAGCCTTGCAACAAGGGACAGGGAAACAGAAGTAGGGTCACTTGAAGGAGATAAATAGTAATATAAGTATTAAATCTAATATCATCTGTAAAGAAGGTCATGTGTACATTTATGACAATTTTCATGTTTTCAACTACAGTGACATGGTTTTAGATGTATCCCATTTTAAGCTTTTTGAAAAAGGTTTTTCTTTCATCCCGGGCAAGAAAGGGAAGTTATCAGAGACTTTGATAGATATAAAAATGTTTATTAGGAAGTTAAACTTGAAAGATTTTTTTTGGATACAGCAAATGTATCTTTTACTACCAAGAATTTAAATAAAAAGAGTATATTTAATCCACCTCTTCACTCAATGGAAAATAATTTTGATACTTTGGTAGAAAATGAGATAAAGAATTATTTTAAGACCAGGAGATGGTATAAAGGTAATATACCCTGAGAAGAAAAGAAGTTGCTGCAGGCCTTGAATAACAAGAATGATTTAAGAATAATGAAGCCAGATAAAGGGGGTGGGGTGCTAATTATGGAACAATGGAGTTACACAGGTAAAATGTTAGGAATTCTGAACACCGAAGATAGGTACTTGTAGGTGTCTCATAAAGAAATAGAACTAGCATATAGGAAGATTGATTTAATTTTAGAAGATAATTTATTACAAGGGGTGATTGATGAAAAATTGTATATTTTTTACAAGAAGGAAACTGGTGATACCTTGAATCTTTGGAATTCTAAAGGTTCATAAGGATGTAAGAGATCCACCCCTAAGACCCATTGTAGCTTCCTCTGGCTGCAAGACCCAACCCCTAGCTATTTATATAGATACAAAATTAAAACTATTTTATGCATTATATGAATATATTCTAATAGATTCCTGGGATCTATTAACCAAGATGGGGACTTTAGGATTTGACAAAATGTTTATGTTTGTAAACATAGATGTTAAAGACCTATTTTCAGTTATTCCTCAAAGTTTAGGTATGTCTTGTTTTGAGGAAATGTTGATCAAGTTCAAATTTTTGAGTAGAGATGATTTTAGATTAATTATAGAAAGTATGAAACTTGTTTTGAAAAACAATTTTGTATATTTTCAAGGCAAATACTATAAGCAGCTGGATGGAGTTGCCATGGGTGAAATGTGCTCCCCTGAGTTTGCTAATATTATATTATTGTACTTTAAAAAACATTATGTATTGAATTCTGAATACTACAAATATATCAAGGCATATTATCACTTTTTGGATGACATCTTATTAGTATAGCAAGGTCCAGCTGACCATATAAAAGATTTTTTGGAATACTTAGAAATGACAACTGATTTTTTATCATTTACCTATCAAATAGGAATATCTAACATTCAATATTTGGATGTTCAAATTATACAGGATCAAGTAAACCAGAAAATTGTATCTGGAATATAGAGAAAGGACCATTTTTCCAACTCTTATCTGCATTTTCAGAGTAATCATCCCTATTCTCAAAGAAAAATATTGTTAAGGGACAAATGCTTAAGGCTACTTGTATGACCTCTTGTAGAATGGACTTGATTGAGGAGTTGGGCCTCATTGAGACATTTGTTATTCTCAGGGAGTACACTAGATCATTAATTGAGTCAGTAAAGCAAGATATTTTGAATGGATGGGGTAGCAAATACATTCCCTTGATTAATGCTTGTGAGTTGACAGCTATTACTGTGGGAGAGAGCGCTGAAGTTAACACGTATGTGGGCTCATTTAATACCACAAGGGATATTGATATGTATTTTGTTACCAGATTTTGCCAGGATACTAACCAAATAAGACAAATTATTCTCAAATATTGGAGTATGTTTGCCACCATGCCTAGTAGTCTGAAGGTGTTTGGATATCCCCTAGAGTTTAGTTTTAGGAGATGTGCCAACCTTAAAAACATATCTGAAAACTCGGTTCATCAATATTACCTGGGACTGAGTCATAAAAAAGGAACTTTTAGGTGTGGAAGTTGCCCACATTGTTTTATGGTAGCTAATGCAGCAGAATTATTTATGCCTAGTATAAATATATTTATTCCTTCTGATGGTTATTATAATTGCTATTTTAAGGGAGTGATATACATGGCTTACTGTTCTTTATATTATGCATATTATATAGGGAAAACTGAACGATGTCTAAAACAAAGAATATATGAACATCTTTATGACATCAGTAGTAAAAAGGAAACTAATGCTTTGTTTAGACATACTAATGTATGCTATGATGCAAATTATACATTTTGGGTTATTGAACAAGTAAAACCTTTTGAAGGGGGAGGGGAGTGAGAAACAAAGAACTTTGTGAATTAGTATGGCAGCTTAATTTAGATGCATGTTCCAGTCCGGGATTAAATGACCATGTCTCTATATTACCAGCTCTAAAGTTGAGAGCTTTAGTATATAAATGAAAACAAAACATGTATAAGTTTAGGCATTGTTGTTTTTAGTTAATCAATTGTCAAGAAAATGTATTATTTTTATATATATGAAAAATAAAATGTGACTTTAAGCTTTTAATTACAAATATGACAGCATTTTAGCTAACCAATGCAAGTACTGTTTTTGTTCCCTGTTTTCTGTTTTTTAACCAATGGAATTAATATGTTGATTATGTAAAGTATTTGATGTTAATTAATTTTATTCTGATGAAGTTTCCTGGAGTGAAACAAAAGCACTTAATCTGTGTTTGTATTAAAACAGTTTTTACACAGTGTTGGTGTGATTTTTGCTTTTATACAAGGTCCTTTATTGGCTTCCTGTTCTGCCGTGCTGGGTGTTGCACATTATTGTCATTGGTTTGGTGGAGTTACTCAGTTTTTTCACCAGGTTACTGGTTTTCAAAATTAGAATAAAGTCAAATTATGCTCATTGGCTCAGTAAAGACACTCGTAAACTCATGCATAAAAGAGACAATGCCTGGAAAACTTGGCAAAAAAGTAAATTCCCCACCCACCTTCAACTATTTAAAGAACTTAGGAAAAATGCCAAAAAGCAAACATACAATGATAAAAAAATCTTTCTACACCAAGACACAAACCACTGGTCAATTCAACCCTCAAAATTACTGGAGGAGTATTAACTTATTCACTCCAATGGAGCTCAGGAAGTCTGCAATGTAACTTCCAATGGGCGGAGCCAAAGCCTTTTGACAGAATCAAATTATGTCCTCACATGTCAAACAAATATTAATATCAATGGAACCACAGGGATTATGAAAAAAAAGTATAAATGGCAAACTCTTCAGAACAAACTATTTTTATAGTGGTAATATTCTTTAGGTTCTAGGTCTTAAATGAAATTTTATAAGTCACAGTAATTATTACATTTGTAATATTTTGTAAACAGTTTACAATATTTCAGCAACCACTCAAGTTACATACACACTGTCAGCAGCGTTTTATTCATCTTCCTGAGAGATTTCATACGAGGCAAAGGAGTTCTGTCTGTGTTACTTGGCTGTTGAGATATTTAGAAATGTGAAAATTATATCTATATAAACTAATATCATAAAAACAACAGTTAATATCTATTTACATACACTACAGAGAGGTTAGGTACTAATGCAATTAAGTTTACCATTGTGTAAGCTTTAAGATTACATCTTTTAAAACCTTGCACATAGCATGGTTTTGGTATTATTGATCCAAATACGAACAAGCAATATTTGACACCTAGAAATGTCAGTAGGAGTTAACTGCATATGCACCTGGAGGTGTAACTCGGATGTAATGAGTTAACTCTATCCTCTACCCTGGTAAACCTCAAACTCCCAACCCCTACCCTAACCTGTCTGACCAAGATGCGGCCTCTCTCCTTAACCAGTTTTTCATAGATTCCATCAGCATATTGACTAATACAAGTCATAATCCCCCCAAAAAGTCCACCCCAAACTGTAAATATTGACACAAGGTTCTCTCTCAATCCTATTTCTACTTCCTACATAAATTCTCTACTTCTCAAACTTAAACCCTGTTCTTCCTCTGCTGACAAGCCCCCCCTCACTTTCTCAAGCTTGCAGCAAACTCCATCTTCTAGCCAGTCTCAAGTCTTATTAATCGATCTATTAAAGAAGCTACTGTACCCAAAATCTGGAAATCCTTCTACATTGTCCCCCTTCACAATGGTGGCAGCTTCAAAGAGCCCTCTAATTATCGACCAATTGCTATACTTTCCCCATTATTCAAGATTCTAGAAAAATGTATACACAACCAGATACTGAACTTCCTCCTCCAAAACAACTTCCTTATCACTACCCAACACAGCTCTTGACCTCACTAAAGAACCTCTACAGCCCTAATATCCTTCACCCATACCATTGCTGATGCTAGGAACAGCATTAAACTAGTCTCTTGTCTGTTCCAAAACTTATCTAAAGCATTTGATACGATATCACACCCCAAAGTTCTGAGTAAACTGGCTAACCTAAATCTATCCAGCGCAACTATTTTGTGGTTCTCTTGTTATCTGACAGACAGGCTACAATGAGTCAGATGGCAATCTTCTTACTCTTCTTTCTTACCTACATACTGGCTTACCCCTTGGTTCTATTCCTGGACCCCTTCTTTTTAACATTTTTATTAATGACCTCCACTCCTCCACCCCCTCTCTACCCTCATACAATACGCTGGTGACTCCACTCTGATTACATCCTATAACTCAATCTCACAACTTCAAACACATACACTACAATCTCTCCTTCTTGTTGAAAACTGGCTAAACAATAATCAGCTTATTTTAAATCCCAAAAAACAAAGCTACTTCTCTTTCTCCCCAAAGTCAATGACCACCTAAATACTACCTTATCTATCTCTTCACTAAATAATACCATCATAAACGTAGACACTCACAGAAAATTACTAGGAATAACAACTGATGACCAACTAAAATTTGACTTGCACGTTCACCAATCAATTAAGAAAACTAACCAAAAACTTGGCATGGTATACCGCAATTCAAAATTCCTCTGCAGATTCTAGATTCACCCTAGCCTAAGCCTATCTCCTTCCAAGCCTCCTCTATTGATCACCAGTCCTCACCAGCCTTCAATCCTGCCTACTATCCAAGCTAGAACAAACTTATAATAAAATTGCGAACTTTCCAGCCAACTTACCTAATCCTACCCACCATTGCTTAGCTCTCAGTAAGCCGCAATGGCTTGAATTTTGTCATCCTCTAAAACTGTCCCAACTTCAGTTGACCCACCTCATACTAAATAAACCCACTGCTTGTCCCTCTCTAAGGCAGTCTGGTTACCTACTATTCCCCCTCACCCCCTGCACAATTCAGAAAAAAACTTCTTGAAACTTGTACACCCAAACTGAACATAAGCAATCTCTTATATAAATCATGCATAACAAAAGCCTGGAACAACCTCTCCTCTAATTTGCAAAACATCACACAAACAAAAAATTTCAAAATAAAATTAAAACACTTCTTCCAGAAAAACTGGATCTGCCCCTGTCAGGATCCTATGTGACCACTCATCTCCTCAACTACTGCAATGTAAGTCCATAGACCGACCCCTACTTATTGAATTACTGCTGAACCATAAACATGTACTTTGTATCAATTTTACCTATATTACCTTAACATCTTTCACATTCCCCTCTTTCTTTTCTGTTTGTCAGATCTACTTCAGTTTAAAATTCTTGACTACTAATGGCATATTCCTTCATGTACTTGTTCTCAAATTGTATGTATTTCTATGATATCTCTCTCTATATATTAACAATTATGATGCATTTTTACTGTATTGTATTTTAGCTGATTAATACACCTACTGTGTTATTCTTGTAATAATTACTTTTGGAGCTTTTCTCCTTGGGTCTCCACTGAAAATGGGCCTGTGCTCAGTTGAACGAACCCAGTTAACAAATGTGAAATAAATACATAAATAAATAAATATATACTTGCTTGAACCTGTCATCAGTGTTTCTTTATCCTTCTGGTGTACCTCATCAGGAAACCACTAAGGACTGGGAGTTTGACATGTCCTCCATGACTGCAGGGTTGTCCTCAATGGACAAGGGGGAACCAATATCATCAGTCTTGGGGAAAGGAATGATTGAGGGTCTGCTTCATTGCTGAGCTATGATACTTGATCCCCAGGATGGTGCCCTAGCTATAAGTATTTTTTTCCCAGGAAAAGAAAGCCAAAAATTAAGATTGTTACTTCTCTAGTTTCTATTACTATGGGCAAGAGGACTTGCTGTAATTTACTATGGAATTAATTTCTACTTTTAATATGTCAGATTTTGTTTCTTCACTTAATTCAAATTGAAAAAAAAATGTTTTCATCTGACACTGATTCTCACTCAGAGGAAGGGAGAATGGAGTGTGAGTGTTTTTCTTCAGTGATTTCTCCTCAAGCTGAATATTCTGATTCTAAGGAAAGTGTTATTTCATATTTCCCTTAAAAAGAGCTGTCTTTTTCTGAAACCTTAGCTAAAAGGAAAAAGATATTTCAGTGAGAACAGAATGAAATCCCTATTTCCCAGAAAAAAAATATATATCATGATTTGTTGCAAGGCATCCCACGATTGTGCTCTGTGGAACATCCTTCATATCCACAAAATAAATAGCATCAGAGCTACCCAGTCCAAAGTCTTAAACCTTGCTTGTGACAGAAATTGGATATATTGGAGGGTCAAGTATTTGTCTCAGAGAATACTCCTGTTCTTGACCAGGCTTCCCATCCATGTGAAATATATTTCTTCCCTGACCGTATTTAAACTGAATCAGTGGATGGGAAATCAAAAATTCACCTGTCTGTCACCTATGACTCTAATGGACAGAGGCAGCCTGTAAATGCTTGACTACCCATGCTCTAGCTGACACATACCCATTAAAATCACCTTAGGGTACCAAAAGTTGTTGGGTAATGCCCTAGCTTACACATACCCATTAAAATAATCCTAGGGTACTGACACTTGTCAAGTATATTTTGGATGCATGACTAAGCTTGAAAAGGCCCCTGTGGCCATTAGTTTGGTATACACCTATGACTATGAACCTATGAATTAGATATTTTACAGCCTGCAGCTATCTGGCCTATGTTATCAGATTTAGATGATGTTTTCTTATAATCTTGCAGTTTGCCTGGCAGTCAACCCCCTCTTCCTAAAAGTCTGATAGATTATAATACGTACATTACTCCCATAAACATCTTTTTTTCTAATCTTAAATAAGACAGAGAGAGAGAGATTTGGAAATAAAGTTTATTCTTTTGCTACCTTAACTTTCAGAATATTGAACTACCAGGCTCACCTGTTAACATTTGAATTGGCTTATTTAGTGAATATGAGAAAGTTAACTATTTCTGAGGTAAAGAATTCATTGCATGCTCTAAACTGAATCTACTTCTCATGCAAACAAACAGTCCTGAAAGTGTTATTATGGTTCTACTGATATTGTCTTCAGAGTTCCTGCTACAGATCAGATATGAGAAGATACGCTTGGCTTTATTTTCAAAACTTACTAGAAGATGTTAAAAGTGATCTTTTAAATGTTCCCCTTGATAAGGATGTTCTGTTTATTTAGACTGCTGCTGCGGTTCTTAGAAAGATATGGCGAAAGTGAAAAATTGGTTCAACGGATGGCCCAAACTTTTCAACCCTTCTTTTTAGGGGATTACTTTCATACTCTTCCTGGATATAAGGGATGTCCCACAGAGCACAATCTTGGGATGTGTCTGGAAATACCTGTTTTCTCCAGTTTTCGAGCAAATGTTGTCCCTGGAAGTAATAAAGCTACCTCCAATCAAACGGGCAAAATATTTTATTCAAATAAAGATGGCACTTTGAGACCAGTCCTGGAAATCTCTTTTCTCAATCTTTCTTTCAAGGTCAAAAAGTTCAAAATAATATTACTCCAAACTTTGTTACCTTTCATTCATTTACTCAGTGTTATGGCAAAGTTAGACATAAAAGACGGTTACCATCCATAACTCTCAACTGTACAGATTTTTGCAGAATGTCTAGATTTTTGCCTAAAATTTTTGGTCTGTTTTTCATAAAATTCTGTTTTTTGGCAAATCATTGGTTAATTATTCAAGACTGAAGTCAGAAATAATGACAGGCATTTGAGCTTCAGACTTAATACCCTTCAGAAAGTTCATGCCAATGCAAAACCTGTTTATTCTATCAGCTTTCTAAGTTTGCATGAACAACATGTAAAATTTTCTCTATTTTTGGGCCTTTGTCTCCTAATTATATGGCTTTGTCCAGATTTCTTGCTGTAAGAGGCTGACAGGTATGTTACCAGCACATTCTGATTGGCAAATATTTCAGATATTTCTTTTAAGATTTTAAGATTTTCTGTATATAGCTTACCTGTAAGTTCTCTGCCTTACCCTTTTGGTCTATCTTACACCAAGGGCATTTACAAAGTGTTTGGTTTAGTAATTGCTTACTGCAGATTTCAAGGCACTCACATTTTTCTTCTTTGGATGATTTTCTTATATTTGTAGACTATTTTTCCAACTGTCAAGATTCTTTGACAAGTGTCTTGATACCCTCACCCAGTCTAGGGTTTCAAATGACCTTACAAACATTTTGTCTCATCCCTTCACACACATTTTTTTCTGGGATGTCTTATGGATACTTTCCCAGGAACAGCATTTCTTCATTAAGACAAACTGGAACTGTATGAGTAAATCTTTTTGAGATTTCCCAACCAATTTTTCAAAATCTGGGCATCATGGTTTCTATGATTACAGTGACTCCCTTTGTCAGACCTCACTTGAAAAAACAATGGTGCCTCATGTCAGTCTGGTCTCAACATTCGCATCTTTTATCTTTTCAGATTCCAGTGCTGATGTTTATGAGAAGGGAGATACTGTGACTGGACCATTTCTTTCTCTTAAACTATGCCCCCCTTCTCCCTATGCCCCCCTTCTCCCTTCTGCCTCCTCTTCATACCTTTCAACTGTCCAAATTTTCACAGAATGTCCATATTTTTGCCTCAACTTGTTGGTCTTTTCCTGATTTAAATTAAAATTTTCTAGCACATCAGTAAAATTTAGGGTCATTAAATGATGACAGGCATTTGGGTTTCAAACATTATATCCTTCAGAAAATGCATGCTAGTGCAAAACCTGTTATTCTAGTAACTTTCTAAGTTTATTCAAGCAATAATTAAAATCTGTCCATATTTCTGTGCCTTTGTCCCTCTATCACATTGGCTTTGTCCAGATATTTTGCATTACGACATTGAGAGGTATGCTCATCTTCAGTATGTTGCAAGAGGTACATCAGACTTTGTTTGGGGGGGATGCATTAAAAGGGGTGAACATACAAGGCATATAGAACAAGCAGGACAGATAAAATCACATCAGTGTCAAACAGATGAAGGCAGTAATGAATGTTTTAAAGCCTTAAATCATCTCTAGTCCCCAGGACTACTTCAAGTTATCACAGACAACACCTAAGGCATGTGTTATATAAACAAATTAGAGCGGCATTAGATCTTATTCTCTTGCAGATTTGCCATGGTGGCCTAGGAAGTGGCAACTCATTCTGATTTGATTCTTCAGGCCACTTACATTCTGCCAGAGCAAAATATTGTAGTCGACAAGCTGGTCAGGATCTAAACAGACCCTCCTGAAAGGAAATTACACCAGGGGGCCTTCCAGGAATTGATCTTAATGTGGGGAACTTCTCAAATAGATCTTGTTGTGTCCTTTCAAAACAGAGAAATTCTGCCCCAGGATTCTTTGCAAACAGGCCTGGAAGACCATTGCCTTTTCATTTCCATAGATGGGAATATTCCTGTAGCTTTTCAAGACTTTTCTACTGATGCCAAGGGTTCTCCTAAAGATCAAGAATGGCTTTCCAAAGATAGTAGTGGTGACTTACTTTTGGCCCAGATAACAGTGGCTCTCCCTTGTTTTGTAATTACCAAAAGCACTTACCACAAGCTTCCCCACTGAATGGATTTTTTCACACAACACCTTGGTTGTTTGATACACAAAAACCTGTAAACACATCAGGTGACTGCTTGGATGATAGAGTGTTTATATCCTTTAGGCACCTATAATTCTGAGACTATCCAGCAGGTACTAAAGGAGGCTAAAAAACAGCTACAAGAAAATAATATATGAGTAATTGGAAGAGATTTTCTAGCTGGTGCCATGCTAAGAATGATGACCATTTTAAGGCTAATATGCCTCTGGTTTTAAATTATTTGTGTATGTTGTTATTTAAATTCATTTAATGAATTCTGTTTTCTGGGATAGAGCATTGGTATATTATCCTCTGGCCTTTTTTACTCCTGCATCAGAATTCATCTTTCTGATATACACACTGAGCAGAGTGGAGGAGAGGTGTTTACTACAACTCTGAGCTGAGATATATAATTATCCTATGTTTTCGCTTATTTATAGTGATTATTGTTTCTAGCAACTTATATATAGCATTTTCTATTGCCTGCTGTGTAGTTTTTAGTGTATTTTATTGCTATTAATTAATCTGCATGGGTAACTGATTTGTTTGGAGTTAAAAGCATTCTGTAGAGTCTCATTGCTCCTTTATCTGTTTAAAAACTTTCATTTTGTGGCTTTCTGTAGTGCTTACTGTCTGTAGGCTAATAGCTTTAGTATTGTCCTAGTTCAGATTTGCTGGCTCTGAGCTTGTTTGTTTCTACAGTGATTGTTCAAAGCACACAAACAGGCCATCTTGAATTAGCTGAAGCCTTTCTTTACCTTGGCTAGATTGTGTTAATTGGCTGCTGGCTAGTGGGGGCTGGTTCTTTTGTGTTTTTTTTTTAAAAAGTTGTCTAAGGTTGTATCTTCTGGTATTTAAGCCCTAACTTTGAGAGGATTCCTGTGTACACACACACTGAGCAGATTAGAGGAGAGGTGTTTAATACAACTCTGAGGTGAGATATATATAAGTATCCTGTTTTTTGGTGTATTTATACTGATTATTATTTGCAGCAATTTATATATAGCATTTTCTACTGCCTGCTCCATAGCTTTTAGTGTATTTTATTGCTATTAACTAATCAGCACAGGTGACTGATTTGTTTGCAGTTAAAAGCATTCTTTAGAGTTGCATTGCTCCTTTATCTGTTGAAAAACTTTCATTTTGTGGCTTTCTGTAGTGCTTACTGTCTGTAGGCTAATAGCTTTAGTATTGTCCTAGTTCAGATTTGCTGGCTCTGGGCTTGTTTGTTTCTGCAGTGATTGTTCAAAGCACATGAACAGGCCATCTTGAATTAGCAGAAGCCTTTCTTTACCTTGGCTAGATTGTGTTATTTGGCTGCTGGCTAGTGGTGTCTGGTTCTTTTGTGTTTAAAAAAAAAGTTGTCTAAGGTTGTATCTTTTGGTATTTAAGCCCTAACTTTGAGAGGATTCCTGTCTAAACACACTGAGCAGAGTGGAGGAGAGGTGTTTACTACAACTCTGAGCTGAGATATATAAGTATCCTGTTTTTTGGCTTATTTATACTGATTATTATTTCTAGCAGTTTATATATAGAATAAGAATAAAAAAGAATATATAGCACTTTCTATTGCCTGCTGCGTAGTTTTTAGTGTATTTTATTGCTATTAACTAATCTGCATGGGTAACTGATTTGTTTGCAGTTAAAAGCATTCTGTAGAGTCTCATTGCTCCTTTATCTGTTTAAAAACTTTCATTTTGTGGCTTTCTGTAGTGCTTACTGTCTGTAGGCTAATAGCTTTAGTATTGTCCTAGTTCAAATTTGCTGGCTCTGGGCTTGTTTGTTTCTGCAGTGATTGTTCAAAGCACATGAACAGGCCATCTTGAATTAGCAGAAGCCTTTCTTTACCTTGGCTAGATTGTTTTAATTGGCTGTTGGCTAGTGGAAACTGGTTCTTTTCTGTTTAAAAAAAGTTGTCTAAGGTTGTATCTTCTGGTATTTAAGCCCTATATTTTAGAGGATTCCTGTCTATACACACTGAGCAGAGTGGAGGAGAGGTGTTTACTATAACTCTGAGCTGAGATATATAAGTATCCTGTTTTTTGGCTTATTTATACTGATTATTGTTTCTAGCAATTTATATATAGCACTTTCTATTGCCTGCTGCATAGTTTTTAATGTATTTTATTGCTATTAACTAATCTGCATGGGTATCTGATTTGTTTGTAGGTAAAAACATTTTGTAGTCTCATTGCTCCTTTATCTGTTTAAAACTTTCATTTTGTGGCTTTCTGTAGTGCTTACTGTCTGTAGGCTAACAGCTTTAGTATTGGTCGCTACCCTCCCTCCCTGTTCGTGTCTTGTTGTTATACTTGGTGGCTTTGCAGTTGCCTGCCCCTACTGTAAATCTGATCTGGGCCACTCCTAATAGTCTAGTGTCATTGGCTCGTTCTACCTGGTACAGAGAGAACATTTGAGAAGGCCTTCTGTTTCTCCTTTTTCCCTTTCAAAAAAAAATTGCCTGAATCTATATTTTAGAGCATTTATTATAACTGTAATTGCCTTAATATTGCTACAACTCAAGTGCTCGTGGTTGCACTGCATCTGAATTGTTTGTTTGTTTTAGCTGCTTTTCTGTATATATAGACTTCTCTGTATATGTAGACCAGCTACTTATTCTGCTGTATTACTGCATCTTAAATTGTTTTTCAGTTGTGCACTTGCCTTGCTTCATCTATAAAGTTTTAAATTGCTAATTTTGTAGAGTTTTAATTGCATTTACTGTTTAGGACTACACACTCAAGTGTGTTAGCCTTTTCTGCATTTAGTTACTGTATTATTGCATTATTTAGCCTGTTTCAACAACAAAAAAAAAATACTAACTTGTTTGCTCGTTTCCCAGCTTTCCTAGCCACTCCATATCCTAGGCTTTGCTTGTCTCAGAACTTTATTTTCTGTGTTCAGAGCTATCCAGACCTTGCTGTGGTAGAGGGAAGTCCTACTGCTTACCAGTGGGAGTGGTGAGCATTGTACTGCCTATCTAATGCTAGAGGAATGGTTTCCAGCTCTGAAACTGTAATTTTATTAGCCTTTTTTGGCTGATTTCTTTCCCTTTCTACTTTCTGGCTTAAAAACGTGTGTGTTTGCACATTTTTTGCATCGTGCAGTACAGCGAGGCTACAGTTAAACTATTCCAGGTGCCAGAAAGTCTGCTCTTCAAATTTTCCCTTAGAACTTGCTGGTTTCTCAGCAGTAGCACTAAAATCTGAACCACTGTGACTAGCACTTGCTCTAGAACCTGGTGGAAAGCACTAGGAAGCCTGAAACTGATACAAGCACTCAGCTCTCCTTGTCAATAAGGAGAAATTAATCGTAGGCACTAAACAGCCTATAATTGCAAAGTACCTTGCAAAGGTAAAGGAAAACAGCTCTTAAACTTTACAAATAGCACTTAAACAGGCATGTCCAAGGGTCGGCTTCTGGTGATTTCTCCTGTCCACCTGGTAAATCTGGGCATACCAGGGCAATGCGGCAACTGCCTCATGTACACAGACAATCCTCTCCTCCTACCACCCATCACTACAACCTGCGAAAGATGAACTTACATAGCCAAACTGGAAGCAAAGCTCTCTCTGGCCAAGATTGTGCTAGACAGTCCAGAGGAGAAGGGTAACACCTGTATTGCACCTCAACCAACTCATAGCCCTTCAAAACCCACACCATCAACATCCACACATAGCAACACTAAATCCACATATGCGGAGGCCCTTAACATTAACTTGCCCAAGCAACAAGGACCTCCGAAGCTGAAACACAAACAAACACCAGTCACAACCAAAGTAACACATAGCTCACAACAGCAGTGTGCCACCCAACATCATTCCCTAAGGCAAGACAATGTACCCAACACTTTAGTCATAGGTGACTCTGTTGTCAGGCACACTGATGTCCCACTCACCAGGCTGAACAAGGAGAAAATTACTGTCAGCTGCCTTTCGGGTGCCAGGATCTGCCATATAATGCATGCACTCAAGTCACTCCACAACAACTACAAATACGACTCTATCATTGTCCATGCTGGAGTGACTGACTTAAGACGCACCTCCCTGGACTACATGAAAAGAGATATGGAAGAGCTCTTGGATCATGTGACCCAGGCAGGTATGACCCTAGCCCTGAGTAGCATCCTGCCTTCGCCCAGAATGATACCACAGTATAAGGGCAAAATGATTGACTTCAACAATTGGCTAAGCTTCTGGTGTCATTCAAAGGGGATCCAGTATTTGTCTGCCTGGGAAGACATAATCGAAAAACCATGATGCTTTGCCAGAGATGGTCTGCACCTGTCACCCCTGGGATTCAGGTTACTGGCTAAAGCTCTTGCCACCCCTATAGTGCCTTTTTTAGGCAAGGTTCAAAGGATAAAACCAGCACTGTAACAGATACAAGCATGCAAAATCTGAAGGTACTGCTACTCAATGCTAGAAGCCTAAACCTCAAAATGCAGTGTCTTGAGGCACTCCTAAAAATGGAGAACATTGATATCTGTGCAGTAACTGAGACCTGGTTCAAGACTCCGGAGAGCACCCCTGCAATACCAGGCTACAATTCTTACCACACTTTTTGGCCACAAAACCAAGTCCGAAACACTAAAGGTGGAGGAGTGTCCATATTCACCAAGGATATTCGCACCTCCAGGCTAGTTGCCCAACACAATGCATCTGAAATTCTCCAGGTGCAACTAACACTGGGTAAGACTGCAATCTAAATTGTAGCTTGCTACAGTTCCCCCACCATGCCCCAAAATTCTCACTACACCTTTTAAACATACTGGAAAATATTAAGATACAATCAAACACTCTAACACTGGGTGATTTCAACTACCCTGCCATTAACTGGGAAAACTACTTGGGTACCAACTCCTTTTCCCAACGGTTCTTGGAATTCATAAATACCAATGCCATGGATCAACTAATCCATTGTGTCACCAGGGGCTCCAATATCCTAGACCTGGTCATTACCAACATGGGAGATGGATGTTCCACACCAGTGGTCACCCCCTCATTGGTCAGGTCTGACCATAAGCAAATCACCCTTGACATCCATATCCCACCCCCACTCCCCAGTAAGGAAACCTCCTTAAAAAACTTCTCCAAAGCCAACTTCATGCTACTGAAGTCAGAAGTGACAAACTTCATGACACCCACGCAGACGGGATCTGGAAGTTTGACTGCAGAATCCTACATTAAGGCACTGTACGAGCACATCCACTCGTGCATGAATCGTGCCATCCCAAATAGAACCAAGATGCTCTTCTCCAAAAAAAGGAAGCCAATCTGGTGGTCCCCTGCTATAAACAAACTATACAACAGAAGGAAGAAGCTGTTGCAGAAAAGAGGAAAATTCCAGGATGCAAAAAACTCCTTCACCAGCCTCAGTAAGAAGCTGAGATCCCTCATAAAATCCTCAAAAGCTAGTTACAAAAATAAAATTACCAAAGATTCCAAAGACAACCACAATGCATTCTATAGTTATGTCAAGAATCTAAATGGCAATGCTCAGATCTGCTCTGAGCTACAACAGAATGGCATTAAATATACTGATCCCAAGGATATTGCCAATATCCTGGCAGATCGAGTTAGTGCCAACTTCACCCCCCTCTCACCCCCTAAAGGGCCCATCTCAATACCAAAAGATTACCAAATTCCAGTAATCATGGACACACAGGTAGAAACCGCACTCTCAAAAGCTAAGAATACAGTATCCATGGGACCAGATGACATCCCAGGCTATATACTACATGAACTACAAAATGAACTGGCATCTCACCTAAGTGTCATGTTTAATCATACCTCACCTCAGGCTTTGTGCCAACTGAGTGGCGCACAGCTACAGTTATCCCGCTCCACAAGGGAGGATCTGCCTTGGATCCCGGGAACTACCATCCCATCAGTCTGACAAGCCTGATCTGCAAGGGCATGGAATGCATTATCATGGAACTTATAAACAAAGACACTGGCAACCTTCAAACACTGGACACCACCCAGATTGGGTTTATGAAGGGCCAATCTTGTCTCCTGAATCTAATTGACTTCATCAAATCAGTCTCCAGAGCTGTGGATGAGGGTAAGGTGGTCCACACAGCCTATCTGGACCTCGTCAAGGCCTTTGACACCATCCCCCACTCTGGACTCATAGATAAACTTACTAAGCTGGGCATAAATCCCTACTTCACACGGTGGGTTGCCATCTGACTTACTGACAGAACCCAGACTGTAAAAGTAGCCGACTCCAAATCCAGCTCCAGACAAGTGACAAGTGGAGTTCCTCAGGGTTCAGTCCTGGGACCACTCTTGTTTGGCATCTACTTCTCTGAAGTACAGGCCAACACTAAGGAACTCTGGCTAACAAAGTTCGCAGATGACTGCAAACTGGGAGCCATTGTTGAATCCCCAAATGATGTGGATATTCTACAAAAGGGCCTTACAGAAACAGATACCTGGTGCCAGAGCCATGGGCTCAAGCTTAATGCCAAGAAATGTATAGTTATCCCCTTTGGAAAAAAACATGTACCCATGAATTACCACATAGGTGGCAGGACACTAAATATTGAAAGTGTGATGAGAGACCTAGGGACACAGTTGGACAGTGGTCTCACTTTCGATAACCACATCACCATGACAGTCAGGAAATTCTTCTATGTGGCACACCTCATCACGAAGGGCTTTTCATCCAGAAAAAAGGAGGTCGTTGTCCCACTGTACTCATCCCTCATTAGACCCATTATAGAGTATAATGCCCTGTTTTGTATGTACCTCACAAGACATCTGCAACAGCTGGAAAGGCCACAGAAATATCTCACTAAATGAATCACAGGCCTAAAGCAGATGCTATATGCTGACCGTCTAAAAAAACTCCAGCTATACTCTGTGGCATATCGTCTACTCAGAGGAGATCTCTGCTTAACATACAAAGCCATGTCAAACCTTGAGCTGTTGGACATGCTCCACTTAAAGAAATCCCAATCCATCAGAGCCACATGCTCCAGGGATCCAAATCTTGTCATCACAATGAACAAAACATGCTGGAGGGATAGGTTCCTGACCCAGAGACTCCCCATACTCTGAAATAGACTGCCCATACATGTCAAGGAGAGCGCCTCATTGGCCCTCTTCAAAAGTAACCTTGATGATTGGATGGGAGATAGGAAATTCACCCCGGGGATCATGTCAGTCGCCCTGCTAGACAGGGGTCCAGAGAAGTAAATATTGTGGGAAGAAATATCTAGGGAATTGTTATGGCTAGGCTTGTATAGGCCCTAGGGCCGGTAGCCTACTATCAACCTATGAACCTATGAACCTATGAAATTTCTGCTTGTCTTCCATTAGACACTCTCTTTTCTATCTGTTCTCAAATCGAAGAGCTTTTTAAAAGTGATTTTACATATCCTAGAAGACATGTGGCTCCTTCTTGGAATATTAACTTTTTGCTTGAAAAAATAATACTTCTTCCATTTGAATCAGTTCTTCCAGCTGATGTGAAGCTCTTTACATGGAAAATGGTGTTAATTATTACTCTGACTTCTGCAAGATGAGTATCTAAGTTACAGACTAACAATGAGTCAGCTCTACTTCATTTTCCACAAGAACTGTGTTTCTTTGAGAACAAATCCCTTTATGCCTAAAGTGGTTTCAGATTTTACCTTGACACAATCTATTAATCTTCTGTACTCATTCCAGAATTTAAAATGAGGGGTAGAGAGAATCCTTCATACTATTGATGTCCACAGGCAGCTCAGATTCCATTTGGACAGATCTAAATGCTTCAGGAAAGCTGATCAGCTATTTGTCTCCTACAAAAGTAAGAAAAAGGGACAACCAAAGTCAAAGGGTGCAGTTTCTAGATGGTTGTCTTCTGCTGTTTCTTTTTGCTATTTTCACCTTAACAAGACACTTCCAGGCAGGGTTATGACCCTCTCTACTGGGGCTTTTGCTTTTTCCTGTAGCATTCTGAAAAGAAATGAACTCTAGAAGTATTCCAGATGCAACAGCTTTGTCCTCTGCATGTATATACTTTCAAATAGCATTGAAAATTACATTCATTTTGCAGTTCCAGAACAAGCTTTGCTAGGACCATTCTCCAGGGGATGCCGGATTTTTGAAATCTTTATTCCTCCCTATATGTTCATAAGTTATAGTAATTTATCCAAATAGCTTTATTTACTGCATCAGGGATCTAATGTTGAATGTAGTAAAGCTGTGTAAGTTAACTTACCTTAACAGTAGATGTTCTAATAGTTAACTGATGTAGGAGCTGTCTCCTCTCTCTCTGTCTCCATGCACTTGCTTTGTTTTTGATGTATTGCCAGAATATGGATACATACACGCTAATGTATATTTTTACATATGTTTTACTAATTATTTTCCTTTTCTAACATATTTTTTTCTTTCATGGCTATAGCCTCTATTCTTGAGGCAAGAAAGCTATGAAGCTTTTGGCACCCAAACTGTCTGCTTGGGCTTGGGCTCCTGGTAGTTAGTAGGACTTGTGGAAGGTACCAGAAGCTTTGAAAGCTGTTTGGTGGTCAAAATCTGAGAATGATATAATCCAAATATCTTAGCTTAAAGCAACAGTGATCTTTTAGAGCATCCACTGTTATTGTAAGTTTACTTACACAACTGTACTTTGTAGCACCATAGTGAGCTCCTAAAGACAGGTCCAGGGCACCCAGAATAGATATTTGCACAGTTGCTGCAGATTTGAGTCCCCTGTCCTGGGAGATAACAGGTACTATACAGCCTTTACTTAGGGGAAGGTATGCTGTGAGAATATGAGCAATAACATGGACCATGCATATCTGTGGCATGAGCTCCATGCCTTTGTGGACATCCACATCTTACACAATTCAAATACAAACTGGATGGTGGAGTGGAAGCAGTGGCACTGTATGTGCCTGGCATATGCCTCTGCCTTCCATGGTAATCCTCAACACTGAAGACAGAGATGGAATGGCTACAGGAAGTGTATCTTGCATGCTGCCTATGTGCACAGGGAGTCCTATGTCATGCAAGCTGCCTAAGGAACATATCCATTAGTTCAAATATATTGGGCATGCAGTCCCTCTGGTTATCATGTACATCCTGTAAAATGGGTACCATTGCAACAAGGACTGAGATGTTGTTAGCTTCTCACAGCCACTGGCATGCTGACCACACCTGTCTTCCCTGTGCTCAGTGAACCTGAAACAACCAACAAGGACTGCAACACAGGAACAGACATCCTTCCCAGGTAGACTTGTCTTTTACTCCATGTCCTTTTGTCCTATGTGTCTTGGGTGGGTTACACAGGTACAGAGGTCATGACCACTGAATGAGGTGGAGATCGGGACAGCACATTGCCTTTATCTAAAATTGATACTGTCCTCTGGCTGGGTCACATTTCCATTGCCATTGTTGTTGGATTCTGAGTCATCTCTGATATCAGGTAATGGTGTAGCCACAGTGCAGGACCCTGACAAAATGTCACCTGTGAAGATTCAAAGGGACATACTCAGAGTAAAGAAGATCAATCACCATTACTTTATTCATAGTGAATGAATGGTAACCGGTATTGTGATAATATTGACCTTACTTTAAAATGGCGGTCTTGGGCTCTGAAACCTTGAAATTCCTTTGTAAAGAATTGATAGAACATGTAATTTATAGTACTGTACAGTATAGTACACATTTGCCCAGTAAGCAATTACATAATACATAACAGACATACACATCTGGGGCATCTCCAGTAAAAATTCTTGGAGCTGTTTTCCATGACCACATTGTGGCATAATAGGAATCAAATCCCCCCTCCCCCCACAGTAGCAAGGAACTCTGTTAATGGTGAGTCAGCCAATTAACTGCCTGCTTGATGTAAAATGCTTGCAACTAGGATTGGGACAGTGTGGTTTATTTTCATTTATATAAATGTATGATTGCATATGTCATAAGTGATGGTTTAATAAAGATGTTTCTTGTTTAAAAAAAGGGGCGGGATTAAATAATTTATGTAATGCTGCATAGGTTACATGACATACAGCAATATATGTGAAGCATAATGTCTGTTAATTTTAACTTAATGCAGTTTGATTACTTTTATATAAATGTAAATGTGCCTATGTCACAAATGATAATTCAATAAAGGTGTTTAAAAAAAACAAAACAATGGACTGCCTCCTGTCACACTAAGCTCCTGTGGCAGGCAGCTGTCTTACGCCATGGCAGCGCTTGTCATATCTGTGGCCCGTCAAATAACCTGTTAATAGATTCTGCCCTGGTTACTAACAGCATTTACATCATTCACCACATCCCAATGTACACTGTTATGACAGGACCAATCAGACTTAGCTGATCATTCAATGTCTGTAGAAAGGGAGCACCTGCAGCAAGATTTTATTCTCTGTATTAGAGAACTTGTATTTCCATTGCTTGCATTTTTCAGGCATCATGCATTGTAAGGAAAGAATAATTTGCATAAGGATAAGCATATCTCAGTATGTTTTAAGCACACAGCATCATACAAGGTACTGTCCTATATGCTACAGGTAGGTGCTTGTAATCAGAGCCGGATCCAGCACTAGACAACCAAGGCAATCACCTAAGGCCCACTGGCTTTGAAGGGGCCCCTGCTGGCTGGGAGAGGGTCTGCTTGCTGAGGGACTGTCAGGCCTAATTTTGAAAAACAAAATACATTTTTTTTGACCGGCATTCGTCTCTGCATCTGGTTGCACACACCTGTTGCTTTTTGCACGAGGAATTTAAAGTTCCCTTCACATAGTACTGCTACTCCAAAATGCATGTAAATACACTCCTGGATGGATTTCTGCTGCTTAAAGGAAAGGAGGCTTCAAGTAAGGTTTTAGTGTGTGTGTGTGTGTGTGTGTGTGTGTGTGTGTGTGTGTGTGTGTGTGTGTGTGTGTGTGTGTGTGTGTGTGTGTGTGTGTGTCTGTGTGTGTATATGTAAAATGCACCTAATAGAGATAACTGGTGGTTAATTATTTAGCCTCAAGCCCTGTACCTTAGGTACAGGAAGCAAGAACCTGAACTTGAATCCTTTACCTCAACCAACAAAATGTTAAAAAATCTTGAGTTTCTAGGAGCTGAACGCGTAGCTCTCAGCTGTCCAGATTTTAGGTCTGTTCCTCATAAAACATGTGGTTTTCTGGCAAATCACTGAGGAGTGACTTCATTAAATGATGACAACCATTTAACTTTCAGTCCTCATACCCTTCAGAAAATACATGGTAACACAAAACCTTTTATTCTAGTAAATTTCTAAAATTATACAAGCAATATTTAAACTTTGTCCCCAGTTTTAGGTCTTTGTCTCCCCATTAATGTTGGCTTTGTCCAGATTTCTTGTGCTACAATGTTAAAAGGTACGGTTGAGTGTCAAGTACATTTTATAAGGAATTAAATGCTTCAATGGAAGAGAAGTTTAGTGCTGCTCCTGCTAGGTCTGTTTAGAATATACAACTGCTGTTTAGCAAATGGTATCACAATTGTTCATAAGCTTTTAAAAGTGTTTTTAGTAGCACAACAGGTAGCATGCTCCTTTTTGATGCCGAAGGCCATGGGTTCTACTACCACAACACGGAGATGGATTGCTGACACTGTGTTGTAACTTAAGGGGGTTTGGGTGCTGCAGTTCTCAGTATGTCATCCTGTTGTCAGTTTACCATCCATTCCCTTTTGCAATATTACCAGCTTACCATTTATTTAATGTAACATAAGCAATTTATTGTTTAAGGGCAGCAATCACCGAATTTGTAGAAGAAACAGTGAAATATAAAGTTGTTTGGAAGCAGCAACCTCTTCATTGCTTACAGATCTGTAATGTGAAATTATTCAGATGACTTTTACTTCTGTAGAGACTGTGCATATTGACTGATATTGGTGGACTGTAATGACAAACGTTTGAGTAGACTTTTATTGATGAAATGTTCTGAATTGGGCAGTTTTATCATTATTGGTTCAGACATTTTGTTTCATTGCTTGCTAGAAAAATGTTCAAAACTAAAAATTTAAAACATGCTCTAACAAGTGGTGGTATATTATACAAGGAATGCAATTTAATACAATCAGGAAGGTGAATCAAAGAACGCATGTATGTATGCATGGTCCTAAAAATGTGTGCAAGGGGTCTATGATTTGAAAACAGCCCAAAGGTAAACTTTATCCACCACTGTCCAGATGCATTTTCTTTGAATGTGAGTTTCAATGCTGTTTCAATGAATGTGAGTTTCAAGGGCAGAGAAGTGTTAATGCTAAGTCTCTTTTCATTACGACACTTTACTGTTTCTTTTAGTAAATGTCTTATCAGTGTGGTATAAAATTTAAAATAAAAATTTTAAATTAAATCAAAATAAATATTGCAGAAGTAAAGCAGGAAGCAGTGGGCACACTGAGAGGTTTGAACAGTGCTTATGGTAACTGGACATAAATAGCCAAGTAATGGGACTATGGAATGTCTGCAGCGGAGATATGCCCTATCTATTACCCTGCCTAGGACCTCATTTGACCATGATCCAACTCTGCTTGTAATATATATTTGTAATCCCTGTACACCTGTGGTACATTGCACCTCCCTCAGGAAAGAAGTTGGTAAAGTGTACATGGCCTGCAGCTGATGATATCAGGTTATGAGCTCCAACGAAACTACACTGTCAGTAAACATCTGTATGCTCACTGACAGTGACTGATCTTCCACATAACATGCCTTTGATTATATATGGTTCTATGTTTTGGCAGCTGTCATGGCTACCTAGATAGACAAGGACAATTTGTGCAAAAATGAGTGTAACCCATATAAGGGATATTGTATGCAGGCACAATACAGGTACCTCCTTTAGTGGCAGAAAGCTAAGCATTTCACATGGAGTGTGTCATGCAGCTACACATACCTATTCTTTACTTTTGTCCTACGGGTGTGTCACTGTAAAAGCACAGACATTATCATTTTTGAGCATTAATTACATAACAATATGTAGGCAACCAGTGTCAAGTTAATAAATCTAAACTCCCTAGCTTCAGTGCACCTATGCTCCATAATGCTGCTGTATCTAGCAGTTTTATGTACTGGGAAGTGTCTCCCCTCAAAAAAAGATTTCTTACATACATGGCTAGTGTAGCACACATATTATAAAAATTGTAAAACTGCAATTGACCTACTCAAATCCTGCCTCTGCTGCGGCTTCACAATGTCTTGTATGTGGCCTTTCATAACAATGTCATACAGAAAAGCCACCTGTATAATTGTATTAGTACCATGTTTAACATTGAAAGGCAGCTAATTAAAAATATATGTTGTGGAACTGTCAATTTCATCTGCTCATGCACTTGCATGTATGTGGCACAGAGTAGTCCATTTTGCTTAACACACTTCACATGATTATAGGTTCATAGGTTGGTACTAGGCTATCAGCCCTAGGGCCTATACAAGCCTAGCCATAACAATTCCCTGGCTATTTCTTCCCACATTATTTATTTTCCTGGACCCCTGTCTAGCAGGGCGACTGACGTGATCCCTGGGGTGAATTTCCTTTCTCCCATCCAATCGTCAAGGTTCCTCAGCTAAATGCACCTGTTCCTTACAAATGTTAGTATGCACTTCAACAAGTACATTACCTAAACAGATTTAAATAATTGCTCAAAGTAGAGACAGCCTGAAAGTACACAAATCATTTCAAAAAGAAGTGTATCTCCTGATGAAGATTGTTTCTGCACCTGTGACTGCAGATTGTGAGACTGCCACAAAGTAATCTTTCATTATATGGTGAGGGGCATGATAACTAGCAGGGTTTATATCTCATAATGCAGAGGCTCTGAGCATGTTGTAATGTTCCTTGGACAGTACTTACTGAAGGCTGTTTAATTACCCTTTCTAAGCATTGTACCTGTGACCTAAGTTGCAAAATAGCTGTAATTGCCATAATTAGAAACCAGTGCAGTTTTCCTTTAAGTTGAGGTGCAAAAAAAAAAAAAAAGAGAGAGAGAGAGAGAGAGTGAGAAAGAGTGAGAGACCACTCTACAAATTGAGTTCCAAAAGTACCTTTGGCTGAAACTGTAGCAAATTGTTTTCTACAAATTCACCAAGAACTGGCTTGCTACATACATGATGAGTGGGTGGGCAATAGGAAGTTCACCCCGGGGATCACTACTGTGGCCTTGCTTGACAGGGGCACTAGGAACTAACATTGAGCGGCATGATGCCAGGAAATCTTCTTGGGCTAGGCCGTTATTCTAGTACACACCTATGAACCTATGAAGCATCTCAGTATTTCAGCCATGACTGCAAACATAATATAGGCATTCAGTTGTGATACCACCCCATTAGCAATTGCCATTTGTGCCCCCTAACATCTTATGCCCTGGACAGACACCCTATTTACCCCAACCTAGCTATTCCTCTGATATGTGCCGAGTGGCTCTTGTAGTCTCACATGCTTGTATGTACACCTGTGAAATGGACTGAGCATGCATGCGTGGGCAGGTCAATGACCCTGATAAGAACGTCTTGAAACGTGTTACTTTTTTGCAGTTATAGGCAATAAAGAGCATATCCACTCTCAAAGTTCAGCAAGACAGACCTAGTATTTATACGTCATGTTAAGATTTACACCTTCACATCACCTTGTCGCATTAACATTTTTTTGTGCTACATTAGGCATGTACCACAGCAGGCTGGTCTACTTTGAGGCCTTATGTTTTATGGTATATGTCGCAAGAGTCAACAAGCGTAACTGTGTAGGGCTTCCATAGTTCTCTGGAATGAGACCTAGACATTGTCTATGGCTTTCAAGGTCACAGATTGTACTCCGAATCTCTGATGGTGTAGCAAGGAAACAAAGATTTCCTTTATCTGTTGCATAGGGATTGATGGAAGTGCCTAATTAGGATATCATATGGGGGTTCCCAATATAAAGTGAATACCTGGTACATTATTGTTAGAGAGTTGTCTCATGCTGCCGCCATACCCTACTATGGTGATCAGCTTCAACATCAGTATAGTGACCTTTGGAAACATCTCCTGACCTTCCTTGCTTTTGGTAGAAAGAGGTCAGATCAAGGGCAAGGTCATCCAAGCTGTATTGTAAGCATCTGTGTAGTCTGCAGAGAGATTGGCGGTTGTCTGTATTTATTTTTATGAAGCTCAGGAGTCTATACAGGAGAACAGTATTCTGTATCAGATGAGAACTGAAATACATTCTAGATGCATATTATTTTATTAACTGCTGTAATTATACTTGCCTTATAAGTGCATATTACTGCATTGGCTTTTTGCCAACAGCCAATGGCACCACAACCAAAGGGCAAAGGGGTGGGGGTGAGCGCAACACCTACTTTAAATAAAATCATGAACTGTGCCCCACTGCAGGCTCAGAGTTTTTTTTTATTTTTATTTTTTTATTAAGAATGCTATGTCTGTGTCAAAAAATGGACATCAGACGCTTCCTCTAAGAAAGCGATAGCGTGTGCGTGTGTGTGTGTGTTTGGATGTCTGTGAGTGCTCGCGAGAGCATGTATGCAAGTGTTCGTGAATGAGTGCATATATGTGAGTGTGCATAGGATATGTGAGTGCATGCATGCGAGTGTGTGTGAGTACATGGGCAAGTGAGTATGTGTGTGCATGCATGAGTGTGTAGAAGGGCATCACACTTTCTTCCTCTAAGAATGAGAAAGTATTTATGTGTGTGTGTGTGTGTGTGTGTGTGTGTGTGTGTGTGTGTGTGTGTGTGTGTGTGTGTGTGTGTGTGTGTGTGTGTGTGTGTGTGTTTGTTTGTGTGTCTAGTTGGTAAGCATGTATGAGAATGTTCACGAATCTGTGTACATGTGAGTGTGCATGAGTGCATGGGTATATACGAGTGTGCGTTATTGCGTGCATGCTAGTGTGTGTGAGGGCATGTTTGCAAGTGTGTGTGGGTACATGTGCATGTGACTATGTGTGTGTTTGCATGAGTGTGCAGAGGGACTTCTACATAAGGGAGGCTGCTCCAAAGAACATAATTTCTTTTTAACTTTTAAGGCATGTTTCAGAGGCATACCTCTCAACCTCTTAGCACAAGAAACCTGAACAAAGCCTAAAGTAATGAGGGGACAAAGGACCAGAAATAGGCACATATTTTAAATATTGCTCTTATAAGCTTAGAAATTTGGTAGAATAACAGGATTTGTGTTAGCATGATTTCATATAGGATATGACATCTTCAATTCAAATGTATGTCTATTTAGTGAAGTCAGTCCTTAGTGAATTGCCAGAAAATTACACATTTTATGAGGAAAAGACCAAAAATATGAAGCAAAAGTCTGGATATTATGAAAAAATCTAGACAGCTGAGAGAGGTATGCTGTGAAGGTTATATGCTAGAATGATGAAATGTGTCCATCTATGCCGAATTTTGTTGTAACTGTGCTGCAAAATCAGTGACAGTTTAACTCCTCTGAAAAATGCATGTAGACAGATCACTTTCATCACTCTAACATATAACCTTCACAGCTATTCAGGGAAAATATTAATTATTCATTTACTGCAATATTCCTTTTTTTAGTTAAAAGCTAACAATGTAAAATTCAACAAATATTACTCAACAAATGCATTTCTGTGCAAATTCATCATATCAGGAAACCAGCTCTTTTTTATTGTGAAGCAGCTATTTCAAGTGATTATAATATACCAGTGCATGGGAGGTGTGGTGGTTTTGGCCACACAGAAATGATATTTTGGAATATTTAGCGATGCTTAGTCATCAAACTTTTGTCTGAGTAATTTTCAATAAATATTTTCTTATATCTGAAGGATCATTACTCAAAATTCTTAATTAGTAGAAGTTCCTCATATGGTTTATTTTCTTTTATATAGATGTATATTTGCCTATGTGTTACATGATAATTTAATAAAGGTGATAAAAAAGTTAACAAAGCAGCCTTTGCCACCACTGCAGGCTGGTAATTTGCATCAGGTGCAGGTGAGAGGCTCTGCTGTGGCCAAGCTTGTTCCTCAGACCACTTTTATTTTCCCTGGATCCCTCTGGTGTGGCAAATATAAGCCACTATGGAATGGGGTTTAGCAATGCCCTCTGCAGCTGTTGGGGTCCCCTTAGTGAACAAGGGAGATCTAGTTTTGTTGGTGTTGCAAGAAGGGGCAGAAAGGTGCCTCTGTTTAACCAGAATGTTGTGCCTATTCTGAGTCTCATGGATTCTATGATTCTCATGATACCTCTGGTCAGGCTCCACATGATAAAGACACAATGGTATCTGAAGTATTTTTCATACCTATGAGGTTTTGCATTAGCATGACTTTTCTGAAGGGTATGAAGTCTGAAACTTGAATTTCTATTCTTATTTTCTGATTTCAACCCTCAATGATTTGTCAGTGGTTTAGAAGAAAACTAAAATGTTATGAGAAACATACCAAAAATATGAAGCAAAATATGGCCAGTTGAGAGGTATAGCCCCTTTTTGGTCCTAGCACCAAAACCTGTTATCTTTTCGTATTCCAGTTCTGGGATGTGTGAGAGGAGAAATCACTTGATGGAGACATTAAATACCCTAAATCCATGTCTCTCCTTCTCCGCTCCTGCTCCAAAACAGTCAGTCACCACAGACACCTTGGACTTTGCTTGGGATCAGTGTGAAGGGGGATAAATGTGCAAATTATCTAGGACAACAAAAACAGGCACAAGTTCATGAATGCAAAAGAGATGCTTGCCCTTATCAAGGCACTCAAATCTCTAAATCACCTTTGGTCCCCAGGACCACTTCAAGTTGTTACTGACCATACCACAGTGATGGGGTACGTAAACAAACAGGGGAAAACAAGGTCTTATCTCCCATGCAAACTAGCAATGTTATCATGAGTTATATAGCTTTACAGCAAAACCTTACTTTACTTCCTGCATTCTATCAGAGCAAACCTGTATTACAGACAAGCTCGGGGGGACAAAGGCAGACCCTCATGAATGGAATATAGATCAGAGAAGTCTTCTAAGATCTGATCCATCTGTGGGGCATTTCTTCTAGGACTTTCGACCTTCTCAATGATCAATCAGTAGACAAAATTCTGCTCCAGGACTTCATGCAAGAAGACCTCAAAGACTGATGCCTTTTCCTTTCCTTTCCTTGGACAGGAATATTCCTGTATGCTTTCCCAACCTTTCCATTGATATTCAAGGCAATTCTGTAGATTCAGAAGTAATGCCCAAAAATCACTGTGTTGATTCCCTTCTGGCTCCGGCAGTAATGGTTCTCCCTTCGATTGGCATTGGCCAAGAGCAATTACAACAAGTTTCCTCACAGGCTGCATCTAGTTACACAAGAAGAGGGACAAAAGAGATAAATGGGAACATATTTTTGAGAGTATAATGACTTGGCAGACTTTAAAAATTCCCTGCAGACTACTCTGGCAGAAATACTGGGTGAGCAAACTGGTGTAACTAAAGAAATGATTTTTGAGCTGTGATACAGAATCAGAATTATCTAGACATAGTAAGGCCTTGCTGCATTTAATTATGGTGGCTGCCAAAAACAGTAACTAGAAAATGGAAATCAAAATCTAAACCAACTGTACTAGAAGTAGTGCATATAGTGACATAGATAAAACAACTGGAAGTGGAATGTTTAAAAAAGGAAGGAGCAAATTGCATAGAAAAAAATGGGAACTGTGGTAACAATACATGCAGAATAATGTTTTGTATGAGGAATGAGGTTTAACAGAAGGCAGGAATTTATTGAGCTTTGTAATGATTGACTGGCAATGAATGGCTAGATTATGAGTGATGTATAATGTTTGCAACTAAAAATATGTCAATATGGTTTGTTTTCATCTATCTAAATGTATGGCTGCCTACGCCACAAGGGATTTTTCTTATTTAAAAAAAGGAAGAATAAGGATATGTTATATATCCTAAACCCCAAACAGCTTTAACTGGCTACCTGGATGGTAGGGTCTTAATACCTTTTAGGCACCTGTTTACTGAGCATGTGCAAGAGGTACTAATGGGGGCATGAAAGACTTCTACTAGAAAGTCATATATTAGCAAATGGAAAATGTTTTCTAGTTGGTGCCAAAAACATAACCAGAACCCATTCAGAGTAGTGTTTTGCTTCTTTAACAATATTTGTGAGAGTTACTTTCTTATTGCCTGTCTTACTCTTCTATCAAGACTCATCTGTTTGCCATATCAGCATGTCTGCCAATGGATTCCCCCTCCCTTTAAAGGCATTCCAATGTAAAAATGTTTTTAAAAGAGGACCTCCAAGAAAACCAGTGGCTCCTCCTTGGGACATTAATTTTGTGTAAGAGAAGCTAATACTTGATCCATTTGAACCAGCTCATCTGGCTGACTTGAGGTTCTTAACATGGAAAACAGTTTTACTGCTTGACCTGACCTCTGTAAGAAGAGCATCTGAGTTGTAATCTCTTAAGGTGAGTCAACCTTATTTCACTTTTCACAGGACAGGATTTCCTTGAGAACTAAATCTTCTTGAATGCTTAAAGTGGTATCCAAATTAACTTAAAGCCAAACTATCCATCTCCATGTGTTCTTCCCTGAACTCCACAATGAGTGAGAAAGGATAGTTCATACCTTGGTTTTCCACAGACAGTTCAGGTACTATCTTGACATTACAAAATCTTTCAGAAGTTCTGATCCATTGTTTATTTCTTATGAAGGTAAGGAGAAGAGACAACCTTTGTCAAAGCAGACTATTTCCAAATGGATATCTCCGGCTATTACCTTTTGTTATTCCCACTGTAACAAAACTATTCCAGGCAAGGTCAAGCCATATTCTACCAGGGCCTTGGCTTCCTCTTTGGCTTTTTGGAAAGGGTTATATTCTAGCAGTATAAAAGCAGCAAATTTGTCCTCTGTATATACTTTTACAAAACACTACAAGCCAGATTTCTTCTCCAGGTATAGGTCTAGTTTTGCTAGGTCAATTTTCCTGGGGCTCCTTGGATCCTTCGTCTTTCATCTCCCAGTTGTTTTATGCTGTGGTGATCTACCCATACAGCTCAGGCTACTGCAACAATGATCAATATATGGAATACAGTACAGTTGTGTAAATAAATTTACCATAGCAGTAGATGTTAATTATCACTGCTGCAGTGTCTGCTCCCTACCAACATCCCCATTGTTTTTCATGTCTTTTTTATGCCTGTGTGTGGGTATTTTTTTATTTTTTTGTTATTCATAGAAATATCTTCTCAGGGCTCAGCCTCCCTCTATCAGTTGGTATGAAAGCTCAGTGTTGGTTCCCAAATCTGCCTTTTTAGCTAGTTCAGCTCAAGCCACTGCTTCAGGTGCATGGAAGGTGCCCTGAAGCTTTTCATGATGTATACCTCAGGCTACTGCAGCAGGGATCAGTTGAAAATGTACTGTTGTAGTAAGTTTACCTACACAACTGTACTTTTCTACAACCCAAAATGTTTACATGCAAATTTATATTTTTATTTCAATATTATTTTCTACAGTCGAAGTACTGGTTGGGCTGAAAACTCGTAATGCAGATTTAAGTAGCAAAGTCTGTGACTGTGTGTATGCATGCATGCCCTTTTAATTAAACTCATAAACCAGCATTTATTGTCTCCAACACGGTATGACATAGCAGAGGAAGCAGAAGCACAAACTCTGTTTTTAGTCTATTTCTGACTATAGTGCTGACAACTCACAGTATACTTTTTATTCTGAATTTGGAAATGGCCAACCTATATCCACTTTCACAATATAAAGTGTACACTAGGCTGTCTGGACTTTGGTCACAAACTGAAACCATGGAGTTCATGCCATTTATGTGAAATTAATCTTAATGCAACTACAGTTGGCTGCATATGCAGCTATTAAATACATATCACATATGTGTATCTTTTATCACCGTTAACAGTAGAAAAAAAGTAAAAATGTCCTTTTCAGGTTACTAAATGCCCCTCTAGACCCCCCCCCCCCGCCCACATACCAGCCTTCAACATCTGGCAAGACTCCTGCCTGCATGTGTGTACAATCCTGGATGATATTGCCTATATTAGAATGTATGGGGTATTCATATTGCACATTTGGTGATATTCTGAAGGTGATCAATACAGTTATACATATTGCCTGTGTTTGGTCTTTGCAGTTTGCTTACTATCTACATGTTAGTGTTAGACCACAGGATAAGTAAAGAATGTCATATGGATATAGGCTCACTGTGTTGTCACTGAAGTCTCACACAGATCACTGCTCCTTCCCACAGGTTTCATATACACACACATCATGCTACCTCTGTCCCTGCATTCAGATAGCACATCCTAATATTGCTGAATGTATATTATACTTTCTTGCAATTAGTCAGATAATTCATTATATAGGTGTCTTGATATAGTAGTATGCAGAAATTCATTAAATGTTTCATATATTACTTACTTGCATGTTATGCATATTTTACTCTCTCACCTCCATTCCATTGTCACATAGTTTTTCTTTTCTTTCTTTTTTCTTTTAATATTTTCTGTTTATTTCATTTTTCTCTCTCTTTTTTTCGTATAGTAGCAGGTATAGTAGTACTATCACCTATATGATCCTCACCTGTATCCACAACTACCTTCCCAGTAGGTGCAGCAGGAGGCAGTCCGGAGGTCACATCTCCTTGCCATGGTGGTGCTTCCATCTTTCCAGTGCATCCAGTGGCACTGTTGGAAGGCAGGAATATGCCACTCTCAGGGGGTGGTAGGGAATATGAAAGATTGGTGTCTGGAAGCTTGTACCAGTCACACAGAAAGGCTCCACTTGTGGCTGGCAGACTCACATCACTGCCTACTCCTGCCATCACTAACTCATGCAGAGCCCAGTTGGTACAATGGTCTGGGTACTCTCTGACCTCCCTCTGTTTATTGCACAGGAAGTGCAATACAGTACCCACCATAACTCCTCATCAGACTTTTAGCCACTACTGCTAGTTATCTTCCTTCATTGTAGGTCCTTTTCATAGCATGAGTAGTTTTACTAGTTTTACTAATTACCAGATTACCAAAATTTCATCTTGTTAATTGTTAATGACCCTTAGACTGCATCACTGTATTAGCTATACCTGCGACAGGTACTCCACAGTAAGACTACAAATGTTGACAAGCCTTAAGGATTATCTTTAGTAGGGGCATAATGCATTTCATGATACTTGTAGCAGTGAAGCAGTGGATACAAGTAGCTCAGTGGCAGTAAAATATAATAGTAATACAAGAGAAACCGAAGTATAAAACTACAGAATCTGCAGAAGCAGGGTGCTTATATTTGGGAACTGAAAAACAGTTACTGTTTTGTGTAATAGTTTTTTTTTTTTTTTTTTTTTTTTAATGAAAGAATATAATAACAACATTTTCTATACAAAGTAGAGGAAAAAGTATGACTCTAATAAACTAAGAGCAGTCATAGCTTTCCAAATATTCAAAAGGTGGCATGCA
>NC_056745.1:783463221-783469527 GCF_019279795.1 Protopterus annectens
TCTCTGCATACAAACAGTAGATGGAGCAAATATTTGTCCCACTCTCTCCTAAACTGCTCTGCAAATACCAGTAGTATGGCCTTTAGTGTAGAGTATAACCTCTTCACAAGACCATTAGTCTGGGGATGGTCTTTAGGTGCTTCACCGCACAACACTTCCACAGACAAGCCAGCAAGTCTGACCTGAAATTGGCACCTCTGTCAGTTAGTATTTCCCTTGGGAAACCCTACCCTGCTGAGAATCTCTAACAAAACATTTACCACCTTCTCTGCTTCAATGGAGGACTCAGGGTATCTAGTAGCATAATCAACTACCACCAGGATATACTTCTTTCCTGTGGAATTTGGGATACTCAGAGGCTCCACAATATCCATAGCTAACCTCTGAAAAAGCTCCTCAATCAAAGGTAAAGGCATCAATGCAACTTTGACTTTGTCCCCTGTCTTGCCTATGTTTTGGCACTGCTCACAGAATCTGCAGTACCCTGTTACATCCTTTGCAATCCCAGGCCAAAAAAAGTTCTGCATAATACTTGTCCCTGTACACTTTTTACCCATATGACCTACAAAAGGAATGTCATGGGCTATGGCTAGAAGTGCCAGATGATAGGCTCTGGAAACTACCAACTGGTGTATTACATCACCCTCTAGCCCTCCCTCAGGGGCCCACTCTCTATACAGTGACTCTTTGTTCCAGTATACAGACTCCCCTTTTCCTTGAGCATCAGGTGTCTCCTTAGCTATCTTGCTCAAGCCTCATATGGTAGGGTCCTAAAGCTGAGCCTGTCTCAACTCCACCTTTATGACCATTCCCACCTCCCCTTCCACAGGATTCTTAGTGTCTTCTAACAGCAGTGCCTCACAGTGAGCCTGGGAGCTACCACTTACCTCTGTCCTTCAAGTCACCCTTTCCAGAGGACTATAAGAACCTACCAGCAGCTGTGGCTCACATTCAGGCTCACTACTACAGGGTATCTTCCTTCCCGAAATAGCCATATAACCAGCCCCAGCTTCAGTTGTGGGGTCTGTCTGGGTCTCACCCAGCCTAAGCGACCTACATGCCTGTCTCCAAGCCTGACTGCATGCAATTGCATGCACACAAGGTACTGCATTATCAAAATCCCTCTCAAGACATCTGCAGGAATATCTTCAAACACTGATACCTGCTTACTTCCTTTTTTACCCTCCAAGTCTAGTTGACCTTTGGCCTAAGATATTTGGAATGGGATCCCTCTTAATGCACTGATAGTATTGGACTGCCCAAGCAAGTATTGCTCATCTTTAACCACTGCAGTCTTCACAATGGTTATGTCAGATGCTGTGTCTCTCTTAACAGTGGCCTGTCTTCCATCCACTGAGATAGGATATAAAACTCTGGTGATAGTTTAGTACTCCTGTTGTCTTCAGACAACTTTCTACTTGCATGCTGTTATTCCCACTTGCTGGCTCCCTCACCTTATGTTCCCCATCTTGCTTCGGTGGACATTTGTATGCTACATGGCCCTTCTGTTTACATTTTAAATATCTAATCCCTGATCCTGGCTGTGTACCTGAACTAGTGGCTTTCCTGTTACTGACAGACTCTGTTAGGGTGATATTTTGTGCAGTGATGCCCTACTTGCTAAATAGAGATCCCCTTTTCTCCCCAGTTCATCTGCAGAATTTCACTCCCGGTCTACTAACCAGATTCTTGTGTCTTCAGGCAAAGTACTAAGGGCTTGTTCCCTTACAAAAAGGTCTTCCAGTCTTTCAAAAGTGGTGACCTGACACCCAATCCCCCACTTATGAAAATAAGTAGTTAGCTCAGCAATATAATCATGTACACTTTCATCTGCATTGCACCTATACTCAAGAAACATTTTTCAGTAAGCTTCAGGTGTTAACTTATAACAGTTCAATATAATTTAAACGATCAGTATCAGACAATTTAGAAACAGCAGTTACAGCTTTACTATGGAGTAAGGAAGTCAGGAACTGTACTCAGAGCTCTGGGTCAACATTATACTGTTTACGTAGTCTTCCAAATATATGGATAAAACTATCAAAGTCATCCCCCTCTGCAAATTGTGGAAGAAATTTCCTGACCTTTGCTGCTTCTTGGGTCCAGTTATTCTCCTCCCCATTACCTCCATGATCCTGGTGAAGGGTCAACACTTTCCTCTCATGTTGTTGTTGCTTCTCTTTTTCTTCACCCTCCAATCACCACAGTCTCTCATTTTATTCACTCTTCAAATGATGCAGTCTTGCTTCAGTCCCCAAATGCCACAGTTGCTCTTCGGACTCATGTTGACACTACTTCTCCTCTTCTTCGGTCTCATGTTGATGCTGCTCTCCTTTTCTTTAGTCTCTCAGTGCCACAGTCTCTGTTCAGTCTTCAAACATTTGGCCTCCAGTTCATGTTGACACTGCTTCTCCTTTTCTTTGGCCTCATGTTGACCCTGCTTCTCCTTTTCTTTCGCCATCAAATGGTTGGCCTCCAGTTCAAGTCTGTTTAATTTCAGACAGATTGTACATCCTCTGAGGAAAAGGTGAACTGTACTGTTTCTGAAGATTGTATATCTATATCACCAGACTGGCAGTCCTTCTGGCCACTGGTCCATGATGCAGATTTGATTAAGGCTGAAATCATTTCCTCTTTAGTCCAGTTATCATGTAGCAGTCCTTTGGCTTCACATACCTTGGCCAACTTGTTCTTTTTTCAGCTTACCATAATCCTCTGCTGACATTGTTGCCTACTTTCTCTGACTAAACTAAACTAACAAATATGAATAAAACTGTTGTGAAAATGAAACTCTGAATGTTTACCTTGTGGCTGTTCAAAGTACATGCACTTTCAGTGACAGCTGTCCACAGGCTACTGAAGTTCAATTAATATCCCACTGCTGCCACCAATATAGGATGGTCTCTTTACCCCAGGCTAATAATCAAGGGGCCTTAATCCGCACCACTGTCACCAGGTAAGAGATGGTGACTAAGAACAGGAACACATTATTTTCTGATGCTGCTCTCTGCATCAAGCACAATTTCGCCTAACAGCACATAGGACACATGCTCCAGACCTAGAACTGGACTCTCTGTCACTTCAGATTCCAAACAAGTCTCACTTTGGAGCACTGTGTCCCAGTTTCAAGTGGCTGACATATTCACACCTTGATATTTGATCTTCGCAATCACACATACTCCGGAGAAAGGCTGGTACAGATTTACAAGCTGTACCTCTTCTGCCCAGACTACAAGGTAACCATGCCAGCACCAATCAATCACTCTCAGGTTCTCGTGAGTTTAGCCACTTATACTGAGTAAAATCAATAATAACATAAATAGTAGAGTGTAACCAAACCAGCAAGGCTTTTCAGAGTGGCCACAATATTACTAAAATAAGCACAAGTACTCCCAAGATGTAAAAAAATATTGTCTAAAAGACCAACCACAATGAAAGGTATAAAAATATTTAATAATAAATAATAAAACAGAAAACATGAAAATACTAAATATACTAAATATCTAAGTACAATAAACAACATAGTTTCAGTCACAGGAGAAATAAAAATAACATAGCTGCACAGATTCAAACAGATGCAGAAAAACACTACTTAACTAATCTCACTGTATTTCCTGACTGTCTAAAGAATTAAAGAATAACTGTTCCCTAGCTAACTTAATTAGTACAGCAAGACAAGCTAGGATGCTGAGATGCTTACTTCTTCAAGGCAAGGTGATAAGCTTCTAGCTTCTATCTGAACTGAACTCAGCTAACTCAAATGAGTGTGATAAATGTCATAGATCTTTTATATCAGGTTCCAAAGAAAACAGAACAAACTGCTGTCAGAGTTCCATCCTCTCAGTGCTGGCTATAGAATGACATCACATTTGATCACCTGATCTGGTAAAAAAACACACTCAGAGCTTTACCAATATCTGTTGCAGTATCTGACAGGTACAGACCAATTTGAAAAACTTCTCTTCTTCCCATCCAGAATTCTTTGTTTAAAGATATACATTTAGTCAGTTAATATAACACTTTTGATACATTTTTATCACACGCATCTGTGCAAATTAGTATGATAGTCAAATGACACAAAACTCCAGCTAACTATGCTGGCACATGTTACACATGCACTGCCCTACACTCCCTGACACAGATGGTAATGCCTCACATCATCACAGTGCCATTTTTGTAGAAAGAGCTACCACTGAATTATTTGAAGTAGATCTACAGGGGCAGGGGTACTTAAAGATTTTCATGAAGCCAGTATTAAAAAATGGGTCTACTTTGAAACACCAACACTCCAAAACACCGATGATGAGAACACCATGATTGGAAGAACGACAACTGAGATGACCGACAGTTTAAAAGCCCGACGCTGAGAACACTGACATGTTAAGGTAAATGTGCGATAGTGGCAGACTTTAGGGTTAGGGGCGGGTTAAGTGAGTTAGGGTTAGGGTGTGGGTAAGGTAAGTGTGCGATAGTGACAGACTTTAGGGTTAGGGGCAGGTTAAGTGAGTTAGGGTTAGGGCACGGGTTAGGTGAGTGTGCGATAGTGACAGACCTTAGGATTAGGGTTTGTGTTAAGGTTAGTGCATAGATAGTTGTGTATGTAAGGTTTAGTGTAGGTTTGTAAGGTTTTTGGTGTGCTTGTGTTGTGTGTGTGTTTTCCGGAAAAGGTATTTGTTTTGTTTTTTTGATTGTGGGGATTGTGGTTTGTCGGACATGTGAAGTTTCCTGCTTTTAAACTGTCAGTCATCTTAGTTGTCGATCTTCCGGTCTCGGTGTTCTCGTCATCAGTGTTTTGGCATTTCGGTGTTTTAAAGTAGACCCTGAAAAATATATATATACATTTATGCACATTTCCACCTTCAGTATCTCATGCCAGATTGAACTTTTCCCACATTTCATTTCCAGTGTTCCAAGGTGCTGCTGAGGTTAAAATTCTTCCTAGATGTACTTCAGATCATTCAGTGGTAGCTCTTTCTACAAAAATGGCACAATTCAATATTAAATTTTCATTGCACATAACAAATGCCATACTATAAGATGAGATGAAGGTTTGAACCATTCAGGCTGCTGTGCCTCAGATATATGTACTGTAATTTAATATTTATATTGTAGAGTTAGACTGGATATCAGTCAACAGCTATTTGCTGTGTGAAGTATTGCGGTGATCAAACATCAAAACATTTATAATGCAATAATAGATAATTAGTATAAGACATTTCCATATGTTCCTACTCAGGTTGATGAGTACAGCTTTCTGGAATTTCTGGGAAATTGCCTGCAATGATGCTGCAGGCAGATGCCTTTCTAGACGAATCTGTTGTAGAAACAACTCAGTGTGTGAGTTCCAGATGAGCAGGTGTGGGAGAAATCTGTAACAGATTTTATGTTCATAGGCTGACTCCTCCTTCATTGCCAAAGACATATATTTTCTTAAGAATCCAGCCATAGTGAAGGATTTTAAGCACCTCAGAAGACTAGCAGGAAGCTTTGCAAAGTGTTTAAAACATTTGTTTAAAGGTCCACATACCTCTGTTTTTTTAACTTGGTGTAATAGGTAAGTAGTTTTTTAAATTCCTCATTTTGGTGGAAAAAAGTAGTCATAAACTCCCTTGCCATTATATTATTGTTGCTATTTATTAGCCATACAGAGCAATTCGTTTCAGGCATTTTGAAAATTAGAGATTAAATTTTACAACTTTTTTCCTGTTACCAATTTGATTAACCCATGCATCACTACAAATATGAAAGGGCATCAGGTCTCAAAGTGGTTCAAGTATTTAGATTTTTAACTCTCAGCAATAAAAGACTGATGAATGACATTCTGACTATGATAAAAGAAAAACAAATATTTGAAAAATCTGTTAAAATAAGGACAGGTATGCCTCTCATTCGGGGAAGAATCAGTTTTATAATGAAGAATATTCTCCCTAGAACTTTATATCCCTGTATGTGCTACCACTATTGTAGTCCTTGGATTTGTTTAATGGCTAAGGAACATTCTTATATCAGTTATGTGTTAATACTACCTTTCGTTGAGGAAGGAATTGATGTACAATGATTATCATGAAGAATTTTAATTCTCCTTCCATGAGTTGTTGATAGAGTGGTATTCCCAGATAATGTTTTACATTTAGAAAGGATGTTGTGGTTAGATTAAATTATCACATTTAATTTTCTTCCCCACCAGCTTCCTTTTTCTCCTATAGTTCCTTTTAGAACATAGTAAGCAATTTGTGGTACAGGATTTTACTAGCAATGCTTATGTAGAACTCAATCATTTTAAAGCAAAAATGCTTTCTCCTGACT
>NC_056745.1:783571937-783650805 GCF_019279795.1 Protopterus annectens
ATAATTTTATTATTGATTATTGCTATTACCATTTAATACTTGATATTTTTATTTGATCCAATTTTAACAGAGTTTAGTTAATTATGAGAGTTACTTACATGTAAATATAACAATATTAACTTTCCTTTTGCCAACATACCAAGTTAAAATTTTAAATTTGAATGGTGGAGTTGAGTTATCTCTGGTCCTTTTGAGGGATAGTATGGCTTAGACAGTTTTTCTATTTAAGTCTGGAGTTGTTTACTCCATGAGGGGTTGGGTTGTTACAGTGTGATTATTTTATTCAGTTTTTGATATGACTGTTTTTAATCTGGTGTCTACATTTAGTACTTATATGTCCATTATTAAAACACTAAATGATGCTATATTGTTTTCAAACTATATCTATTTTTCTAGTGGTGTATATAAAATTTTCAAGAATAAATTACAGAAATTCATGCACGAAATAAGTCTAGACTTTAATAGATGACAAGTTTAAAATATTTATCAGTTAATATAAATGGTCTGAATAATGGGGTCTACTTCATAACATTGAAAGTTCATAATGTTGAATTTCATAACATTTAGACCATTACATTGAAAATTCAAAACACTGAAAACCCAAAACATTGAAAACTCAGAACATTGAAAGTGTGCTTTATAACATTGAATACATTGCGCAAGTAAATAATATCACCTCCACCTACAACAACAGCTAACTAACAAACACAATTTCTAACATGTTTATGTAGGGCAGCAAGTCCCCTTGCACCCCCCATAAATTAAATATACCAACTCCAAGATCACACTACAGTGGAAGAAAGTTAATTTCCTGACCTCAGTACAGTCAGGTTAGGAAATTAACTTTTTTTCCACTGTAGTGTGATCTTGGAGTTGGTATATTTAATTTATAAGGGGTGTGGGGGTGCAGGGGGCTTGCCCCTTACAGAAACATAGTAGAAAGTGTGTTTGTTAGTTAGGTATTGCTATAGGTGGAGAGGATGTTATTTATATATGCATTGTAGTTTTCAATGTTTTGGGTTTTCAGTGCTTTGGGATTCAGATGTTTTGGTCTTAATGTTATGAAATTCAAGGTTATGAGATTTCAATGTTATGAAGTAGACCCAAATAATGGTAATAAGAGAGCTAGTGTTTATAAATATTTAAAACTATTTTCACCTCAAATTGTTTTTGTTCAAAAAACACATCTATTATCAAAGGATGTTAGTAGAATAAATAGCAAGCAATATACAGTTATACAAAACTAATACTTTCCAAGGAATAAACTCTGCTTAAAAAGTCATGATACAATGTTGATAAGGGGGGGGGGCGGGATTGTTGTAATGGACCGCGACTATTATTTAACAACTGTGAATGCAATGTTGAATGAGAATAATGTTTATTTGAAGGTTAATCATGATTCTGTAGAACGCATGCATGGGCAAATTAATTCTACTTTGATGGATTGCCTATGCAGGAGTTTGATTTCAAAGGAAGTGTTTGAATTTTTAAAGGTTGATTTTCCTCTTGTGCCTGTGTTCCAGGGCTTACCAAAAATTCACAAAAGTGTTTCTACTCTACCATTTAGACCGTTGGTTTCTGGTAATGGATGGCTCACTGATTCTTTTTCCATTTTTATAACGAAGAAGCTTAGACCAGTCCTTGTTAATGAAACACAGATATTATATGATACTAAACAATTTTTGTAAGTTCTACATGATTTTTGCGTAGCAAATGTAATATATGACAACACTTTATTGGGGACATTGGATGTTGTCTCTTTGTTTATGGCTATCCCACACCAACAAGGGATAAGTATGGTTCATGAATTGTTGTTGGACAATAGTAGTTATGAAGCCAATGATGTGAATTTAATATGTATGTTTCTTGAAACAGTTTTGGAAAATAATGTTTTTCTTTTTCATGAACAGTTGTATTTGCAACAGGTTGGCATAGCTATGTGCACTTCTTGTGTCAATAGCTACACCAACACAGTCATGGCTCAATGGGAGAGACGCTGTGTCCTTAATCAACATTCTTCATTGAGATTTTATTGTAGATTTGTAGATGATCTCTTTTTGTTGTGGGATGGTTCTGGATCACAGTTATTGGATTTTGTTAATCATTTGAATACTACCACTGACTTCCTACATTTTACACATAATTTTTCTGATAAGAACATAGATTTTTTTAGATGTCTCTGTCTGTAAGGATGATTTACAGAGGTTTAATACAACTTTATATAGGAAGTCATGTTGGAAAAATACATTGCTACAATGTGATCGTATGCATCCACATTATATTTTTAAAAACATCATGAGAGGTCAAAGTATGCGTATCTCTAGATTAAATAACAATGATGAGAAATTTGATCATGATATGAGTATGTTTAAACAAGAACTTAGTTCCAGGGCATATAAAAAGTCAGAAATTTACTTTAATATTGGGGAAAGTTTAAAACAAAGACAAGGGAGGGGTAGAGCCTATTTTAATGAATGCCCTATACAGAATGATTCTCAAACAGTAATACCTCGAGAAAGACATGTGCCTTTGTCTATACATTATAGGAGTGATGTCTCAGGGATTTTGAATATTGTTAGATCAAATTGGTCTATTTTACATATAGATGATGATATTAAGAAAGTAGTGGGTGTGCAGCCAAATGTTGTTTTTAAGAATAAGAAGTCATTAAAAAGGCAACTGTGCCACACAGAGAATAAAAATAAATATGTTGAGTCATTAAACATGGGCTACGGTACACATAGATGCAATAGTTGCATTTTTTGTACTTTGGTTAATGGTCTATCAGCATTTAGACATCCGGTCACAAATTATGAGTATAGATTTCATTTACAGGCCACTTGTAGAATGGGAATTTAATTTATCTGGCTTGTTGTTATGCCTGTACTTGTTTTTATATTGGCAAAACCAATAGGTCCCTGATGGAGAGAATGAGGGAAAATTCATATTGTATGAATGTAAAAGATTTGCGTAATGCACTTGCCAAGCACTTTATTGAAATGGGAACTTTATACACCTTTACATTTATGGTAATAGATTTAATCCAAGTAAATAACAGGGGTGGTAATATATGAAATTTTACTGAATGTAAGGAATTACACTGGATAATAAATATGCAGGCTGATAAATTTCCAGGATGAATGAAAAGGTTTCCATCAAGCCTGTTTTAAAGGCATGTAGTCTCTTTAAATAGAGCTTTTAAATTGAGTACTTTTAATGAAGTGCAATTAATGATGTCATTGATTGTTTTATTAGTTTTTGAAATTGTATATAATGTGCTGTTTCTTGTTCATTTTTTGGTCTAAAGAAGCACAATTGTATGTGTGAAAGCGCTTACCTATCATTGATTAAATACTTTTACGTGTATTGGCAGTTGTGTACCTGTGCTTTTGTACTTTCAACATAATATACAGTTATAGCTTGTTCTCAGTTTTCACAAAAAGAAGAGGGGGTATCTATCTTATGGAATAACACATTACCTTTGCCACACATCTTAAGTACTTATAATGATAAAAGTGTGTTTTGTTTAGCTAACATTTTAGTAAACTTATACTGGATTCCTGTGTTAGGAGTTAAAACAGCTGAATCCCATTTGGATCTGATCTTACAACATTCTAAGGAAAGTCTTATTTTTGCTGGGGATTTTAATTGTATACTACATGATAATGATACAGACACTAAGGGGAAATGCAAAATATCAACTACTGCTGAAGCATTGCTAAACTTTATCAATACACTAAATATTAACGACTCAAGTAAATTCTTAGTTAAGGACTCCCTTCGTTTTATGCATGTTTCAAATAGACATGGTTCTCATTCTACAATTGATAGAGTTTTTTTTGCAAATGATTTAGTTAATAATTTAGAAAAAGTTAAAATAATCTCTTGTCTGATTTTGGATCATAATGCTATAACATCTGATTGTTATAAGAATTGTAATAATAATACTCATATTAAAAGAATCCTGGCTTACATTACAAATATGAAAGACTTTAAAGAATTATTGAATAAAGAGATTCAAACTTACTTAGAATTTAATAATACAAATGATATATCAGAAGCTTATGTATGGGATGCTCTTAAATCATATTTATATGGAAGAATTACAAGCTGGTACTCATTATAAAGAAAACAAAGGGATAAGGACTTAAAAGATTTACAAGAAAAAAATTGACAAGCTAAAGTTAGAATATCAAACTAACAATAATACTCATTTACAAAAAATAAATGAATTACAAAGTAAATATCTAGAAATTTTAAACCATAAAGTCAAAATGAACATGGAAAAGATGTAACTAATAAGCTATTCCACTAATCCTAAATCCTTGCATAAAGTAGCTTCTAGAACTAAAATGATAATAAATGCAAATCATATAAAAGAGATATATAGTAAGGATAAAAAAAAAATACTGCTATAGAAGATATACTCAAAGAGGTTAGATCACACTTTCAAAAAAGAATCAAGAAAAGTCTATTAGAGATTCCCAAGAGGTAATTAAAACATTTATTAAAAAATACATTAAAAATAGGATAACAAAGCAATGACTGAGAATAATAAATAAATATATATCTATGTTTGAGATTACTAGTCAAATATCTAAATTAAAATTTAATAAAGTGCCAGGTAATGATGGCATAACATCAGAACTGTATAAAATGATGCTTAAAAATGTTTTAGATATTCTAATTTACACCTTTCAATTAGCTAAAAGTTTAACAATAATTCCCCCTCATGGAAGTATACACTTATTTCTCCAATCTTAAAATCTGATAAGGACCCAACAGAATGTATATCATATAGACCTATTTCATTGTTAAATGTTGACTATAAATTATTTATGTTCATTATTGTGAACCGGTGGTGCTGCAGTAGCATTGTCGCCTCACAGTTAGACGTTGCCCGTTCGATTCTCAGTTAGAGCATCTTCTGTGTGGCGACATGCGTGAACGGGCGCTCCTTCATTGAAGGTTGTGCATTAGGCCTGGCAAGCCAGCATGTAAAACTCTACTGCCAATCATTAGCAGACCGGAGTTCCGCAGTGGCCGACCCCTAACCGGGAAAAGCCGAAAGACACAAACAATTGTGAATAGGATTCAACAATTTCTATCATACTTAATCAATAATGATCAAACTGGCTTTATAAAGAATAGGAATATTTATGATATTATTAAAAGAATCTTATCCATCATTGACTATACTAATAATATAAAGGAACAGTTAACATTAGTAAGCCTAGATATTAACTATATTTTTGATACAGTTAGTTGGGAATATATCCTCCTAGTATTACAGGAATGTAATTTTCCTACTGATTTTCAACATCTTATTAATAGCTTGTATGAAAAATCATTAGCCTATATAAAAATTGGTTCTTATGTATCACAATCAATCCCCATAAATAAGGGTACAAAACAAGGTTGTCCCCTATCACCATTATTGTTCACCTTAGTATGGAACCTTTTGTAAACTACATTAGAGAAAATCCTGAAGTTAAAGGAATTCATTCTGGACACAATTTATCCTCAAAGATACTTTTATTTGCAGATGACATCTTATTAACTTTAAGGGAAAATACAAATTCCTGTATTAATCTTTTTAATACTATCAAAACATTTCAGTCCATATCAGGTCTAAAATTTAATGAAAATAAGACGGAAATTGTGTACCCAATTCCTGTGTTACCAATATCTCAGAAGACCACTCGAAATATCTAGTTATTGATGACAAAATAAAATATTTAGGAATAACTTTAACTAAGAACATTAAAGACATACTTAATTTAAATTATAGTGAAACTTTAGAAAAGACCAAGATCCTTATAACAAAGTAGAACACATGTCTTTTTATAATGAATGAGCAATTTTTAATTACAAAAAATGATATTACCCAAAATATTATATATAATTCAATCCTTAGCTCTTCACATTTCTAAATAATATATAAAAGACTTCAGTATTCTAATACTCACATTTCTTTGGCACCCTAATAAAACTAGACTAGCACTCAAACATCATCACTGTACTTGGTCAAATGGTGGTATAAGTTTGCTTGATATAGAACTATATTCTAGATCAGCCATGATTAAAACAATCATTCTATGGATAAATAAAAACTATTCTGTTAAATGGAAAGGTATTCAAGAGTACATACTCATAAATAATAATTAATTAAATTTCAATTGTTATAACAAAATGTTGAATAATAGTTTTCTTTGGTTATTAAAGGATCGTATACTTGCACATCAAAAATATCAACCAACTCAACTTATATTGCTATGACAATCACTAACTTCAAAAATCTTGCATATAGGACCCCAGAATATACAGTCTGGATATTTTTAATCTTTCCAATAGCATATATTCAAAATAATATTATTACTTTTAATACATTCTTACTGAATATTCTTAAAGAGAAACAATTAACATTTTGGTTTCAATTAATGGACGAAGAAAAAATGCTTTCACTAGATCATATTTAAACAAATTCAATAACAAAACAAAAAAATAATCCTTGTTTTCCCGCCTCTCCTCGACTAGTTTAGACCAGTTTACAGGCATTGCTGTATTCTGGGCTGTGGTGTAGTTCCTGTGTTGTCCATTACCTTACTTGGATAGAAGAAAGTTTCTTTGCTCACCAGTGAGAGTGGGGAGCCTTGAGCAGCCTACCTGTCCCTGTAGGAAGTGACCTCAGCACAAGAAGCTGTAGTAATTGGTTGTTTTGGACCATTTCTAGTTCTTTTGTAGTTCCCTGTTTAAAATCCGCATTTGCACAGCTTTGTGCAGTTGTGCACATAGCGCAGCGCCGGTTAAACAAGGTCAAACTTCTTCTGGCTCCGCCAAGTCTGCTCTTCAAATTTTCCCTTAAGGAAGCTCTACTCTTAGTATAATCAGACTACTCACTATATTATAAGCCTAGCACTTGTTCTCAATACTTCTCTACTAAGTAAGCACTCTCGTACTAAGTAAAGCACTACATCTACCTACCACTCCTGTGAATATCCACTTCCCTTAAAGGTACAGCACTCCTTTATACTGTTCTAGCATGTCGAGTGGTAGATTACTGGCCTCCTCTCCAGTTCAGCTGGTCAATCTGGGTATCTTGAGACAATGCTACAATTGTCTCATGTACACAGACAACCATCTCCTCCTCCCAACAAACACAAATACATGTGAGAGATGCAACTATATAGCCAAACTGGAGGCAGAACTCTCTCAACTCAGGGCTGGCATGACCAGACAGGAGGAGATGGTAACCACACACACAACAATCCCAGTCCCACATAGACCTACCACAACTGCAAACCAAACACATAAAAACACAAAGACATACTCGGAGGCTCTAATAAAAAACTTACCAAAACAACAGAGGCTCCCAAAGCAGACATCCAAAAATCCACCACCTCAAAACAAAGCACATGCAACACATACTTCAATAAATCTGTGTGTCAACCAATCACAGCCCTTAAGGCCAAACACCATGCCTGATACACTGGTAATAGGTGACTCTATAGTCAGACACACGGATGTCCCGCTGACCAGGCTGAACAAGGAGAGGGTGACTGTGAGCTGTCTATCGGGAGCTAGGATCCACCACATAACACACGCACTCAAGTCACTCCAAAGCAAGTACAAATATGACTCCGTCATTGTCCATGCTGGCGTGAATGACCTGAGATGTACCTCTCTGGACTACATGAAAAGAGACATAGAGGAGCTCTCCGATTATGTAGCCCAAGCTGGTATGATCCTGAGCTTGAGCAGCATCTTACCCTCACCAAGAATGATACCACAATACAAAGACAAGATGATCAGCTTTAATAATTGGCTCAAGTACTGGTGTCATTCTAAGGGGATCCAATGTCTGTCTGCCTGGGATGACATGTTGGACAAGCCACGCTGCTTTGCAAGGGATGGCTTACACCTGTCACCACTGGGCTTCCGGATATTGGCTAAGGCTCTTGCCAACCCCATAGTGCCTTTTTTAGGTAAGGATCAAAAGACAAACCCACCTCCTTAGAAAACAAAAATGGAAAAAAACTAAGGGTAATGCTGCTCAACACCAGAAGTCTAAATCTCAAAATGCAGGCACTCGATGCACTCCTCAGCATGGAAAACATCGACGTCTGTGCAGTAACTGAAACCTGGTTCAAGGCTCCTGAGAGCACCCCAGCGCTACCAGGCTATACCTCGTATCATGCTTTTCGGCCCCAAAACCTGGGCTGAACCACAAAGGGAGGGGGAGTGTCTATATTCATCAAGGACACCCACACCTCCAGGTTAGTAGCAACACATGAAGCATCAGAGACCATACAGGTGCAACTAACCATAGGCAAAACTGCTATACAACTGGTAGCATGTTACACACCACCCTCCCAATCTCAGGAACCCCACTCAGCCTTCATGAAGACATTGGAGGATATGAATGTATCACAAAATGCCATCATACTGGGAGACTTCAACTACCCAAACATAGATTGGGTACATTATTCTAGCCCTAATACCCTAGCCCAAAGGTTCCTGGAATTCATAAATTCAAATGCATTGGAACAATTAGTCACCTCTCCCACTAGGGGAGATAATATACTAGACCTGATCATCACAAACATGGGGACAAAATGCTCCACACCGGAAGTATACCCCTCACTAGTGAGATCTGACCACAAACTAATCACCCTGGATATACATATCCTACCTCCACCCCCAGCACAAAAGACCCCAGTGAAAAACTTCTCAAAAGCAGACTTCACTCTTTTTAAGACTGAGATGGTATCCTTTAAGCCCACTGTGCCAGTGGATACCACATCCCACAATGCCGAATCCTTCACAAATGCTTTCTATGGACATCTCCAAGAATGCATGGATCATGCAATCCCAAATAAATCCAAGTCACTCTAAACCAAAGGCAAGTGTCCTGTCTGGTGGACCTCAGTCATTAACAAATTGTATAACAAAAGAAGGAAGCTACTGCACGTCAGAGCAAAATCCCATGAAGGGAAGACATCTCTGATCAACATTAGCAGAAAACTACGTTCTCTCATAAAAACATCCAAGGCCAACTTTGAGAGAAAAATCGCTAAGGACACTAAAGATAACCACAAAGCCTTCTTCAGCTATGTTAGAAACCTGGGTGGAAACCCTCAGATATGCTCAGAGTTAGTTCACAACAACAAAAAATACACTGAACCCACAGATATTGCCAACATCCTGGCTGACAGGTTCAGTGCAAATTTCTCCCCTCCCTCACCCCCAGAAGAAGAAATACTTATCCCAGCTGAATGTAATCTCCCTGTCATCTCATATGTCCAAGTGAGAACCACCCTAAACAAAGCTAAAAACACAGCATCAATGGGACCTGACGGTATCCCGGGTTGCGTGTTACGTGAACTCCAAGAGGAGCTAAACCCACACATAAAAATGCTATTTAACCTTAGCCTTACTTCAGGATATGTACCTGAACAGTGGCGTACAGCAACAGTGGTCCCACTCCACAAAGGGGGTACCTCTACAGACCCTGGAAACTACCGCCCCATAAGCTTAACCAGCCTGGACTGCAAAGCTATGGAAAGAATCATTATGGAATTCATAAACAGAGACATAGGGGACCTACAGACACTTGACCCCACCCAGTTCGGCTTTGAAAAGGGCAGATCCTGCCTTTTGATCCTGGTTGACTTTTTTGAAACAGTCACTAGAGCCATTGATGAGGGCAAAGCAGTCCATACAGCCTACCTGGACTTGGCTAAGGCCTTCGACACAATACCCCACTCAGGCATCATAGATAAGCTCAACAGCTTAAACGTAAACCCTTATGTCATCAGATGGGTTGCAAACTGGCTAAAGGACAGAACCCATAAAGTTAAAATCGCTGGAGCAATGTCAGACTCAAAGCCAGTCACAAGTGGTGTCCCACAGGGATCTGTCCTGGGACCCCTCTTGTTCGGCATTTATTTCTCAGATGTTAACGCAAACATGGGAGGATTGTGGCTGACAAAGTTCGCAGATGACTGCAAACTAGGCGCCATAGTCGATACACCAGCGGACACATACATCCTACAAAAAGGCCTCACAGAAACGGACAACTGGTGCCGGAGTCACGGCCTTAAACTAAATGCCAAAAAATGTATAGTCATCCCCTTTGGGAAAAACAAAGTACCCACAAATTATCACATAGACAGCAACCCACTGAGTATGGAAAAAGTAATCAGAGACCTAGGGACCCAAGTCGACAGTGACCTCTCATATGACACCCACGTTGCCAAAGTGGTTAGAAAAACATTCTACCTTGCACACCTCATCATGAAGGGATTCACATCCAGATCCAGGGATGTCATTGTACCCCTGTACTCCTCCCTAATCAGCCCATGATTGAGTACAATGCCCCATTTGTTATGTACCTCACCCGGCATTTCCAACAGCTGGAGAGACCACAAAAGTACCTCACCAAGAGGATCAAGCGTCTCCAACATATGTCTTATTCTGCCAGACTAAAGAAACTCCAGCTCTATTCAGTAGCATACCGCCTGCTCAGAGGCGATCTCTGCCTGATGTACAAGGCCATGTCCAATCAGGATCTGATGGACATGCTCCACCTCAAAAGATCCAAATCCATCAGGACCATGAGAGCTAAAGACTTAAACCTCAGCACAAGTATGAATAGGACATGCTGGAGGGATAGATTCATAACCCAGAGGCTTCCCATGCTTTGGAACAGGATCCCAGTTCGTATTAGGCAAAGCCCCTCACTGACTCTCTTCAAGAGAAATCTTGATGAGTGGATGGGAGATTGTAAGTTTACCCCAGGGGTCACATCTGTGTCACTGCTAGACAGGGGCACAGTAAACTAATTATATTATATAAGGGGACCTTCATTGTGTCACTACTAGACAGAGGCACAGTATTCTAATTTTATTCTGTACATTTTTGTACCACTTCATGGGGTGGCAAAAGCCACATCACTATGGCTAGGCTTACAAATGCCCTAGGGCAGATAGCCTAGTACTATACTATGAAACTATGAAACTATGAAATACAGAACTATGGCTATATATGCAAAACTGTAGATATGCCTTAGAGAAAAGATTATCTTCGAAGCAATCTTCAGTTAAAAATGAGATTCATAAATTAATAGAATATCTGATATCTTCAACTTATCAAAATGCTCCAGAGAAAGGTAACATTTCTAGAATTTATAGAATTAAAAAAAATAAAACAGATTTTTGTAATGATAATTACTGGGAATATTTTGTAACAATTAATGACTATTACTGAAGTGATAGTGAGAAAAAATGATACTACTATCCTTAATTCAAACCTCAACTTCTTTGAGATGGAGGTTATTCTCCTGGAAAATTCTACATAAAGCATTTATTATACCTCATAAAATACAGTTGATTTTCAAAACAAAACTGGTTGTTGAAGATCTGGATTATATATTATTGCTGACTGGCAACATATGTTTTATAAATGCAACATAATTAAACCTTTTTGGAATAATGTTATTTTTTTTACAGGCTCTATTCAGCGACAATTTCAGTCTAAATAAATCATTAATACTGTTTAATGTGCCAATGCCCACTTGTGTTATAAAAGTTGATTAACCTCTTCTTTTGATTCTTCTTACAATTGCAAGAAAAGTGATAACAAAAAAATTGGAAGACAACTACTACACCAGCTATGAAAGAATTTTTTAATATTGTAACTGAAACTTGTCATATGGCGATCTTAACTATTAAGCAAAAAACACTAGAATAACTTCTTTAAACTCATGGATGAAACTAAAAAGACTGCTGAATAAATGGACAATATTTCAGTTTTACACATGAAAAACAGCCAAAAACACCAAAACTGGAAAACACAAAAACTGTAATTGTATATCCAAAAGGCTTGAAAATTCAGACACCAGATATTAGTGCTTTCATTCACTTTTATTTCCTTGTGAACTTCCTCAGAAATAATAACACTCCACTCACATCCTTTTTTATATACAAATTGATTAGTCACATGCTAAATGATGTCATAAAATAAATGAATTAATTCTCTTAAAAGACACTGCAATAAAATATAATTATAAATATCAAACATAACTTAAACAAATAATTTTTTGTAAAAAATTATTATAAATGTAAATATATATGTGTACATATTGAATTTAATACTGTTTGATTTGTAAAAAACACTTTAAATTGATTGTTTCATTTAAACCAGGAGCAAAATCTGCTCCTAAATGTAGTTGCCAGAGGGATTCTTTACATTCTAAAATGGCTTTAACGTCACCAATAAATGCCCCTAATGGAACACAATCCATTACAGAAAAAATGAATTTCTTAAAATCTTTACAAAGCAAAGAATGTTTAGCCAAAGCATTAACTGAATCGTTTTTCTTTATGGCTAAAAGATGTTCACTAATCCTTTTTCTAAGGCATCTTGAAGTCATGCCTATATAGAAACCAGGACACATTGAACACTGAGCAATATAAACCACCTTATCGGTACTACATGTATAGTAACTTTTAGACCAATATGTTTTGTGTAAGTGGGAAACATATATTGAAGAAGAATTACTTATAAACCTGCACTGTCTGCATGCATTACATGCATAAGTGCCCTTAGCTAAAATTTTTGGACCTTTATTTTCATCCCCTACTTTATTTGTCCATTCTAACATATTTTTAATGTTTTTTGTTTTTTTTAAAATAAATTTAGGTCTTTCACCTATAATTTTTATCAATCCCTGGTTTCCTAACAAAATTTTCCAATTATCCACAATTATCTTTTTTATATACTGCATTTCATTTGTGATAGGCAAAACAAAAGCAGAAGAAAATTCCTTATCAGGACAGTTGACTCTTCCATTAGAAAAATTATCAGTTGTCCCAAAATTAGATAAATGAAAGGACAAAATGGGGCAAGCTTTATCTTTTCTTAGTGGTACCACTTCATTAGCTATAATTTGTAACCATGCTGAATCATAGCCCCTGGAAATAAAAAAACTTTTTAATAATCTCCAGTTCTTGAAAAAACATAGCGTCCTGTGATGTAAGCCTACTAAGCCTAATAATTTGTCCCTTGACTACTCCTTTTTTCATATGAAATGGATGTAAACTAGTTTTATGTAAATATTGATTAGCAAATGTAGCTTTTCTAAATATACTGCTAATAAATTGCTTAGTGATATTATCATAAGTTAGATGCAAATACAGGAAATTGATACTCTCCCCGTATTCTCCTAAGGTGAACCTGAGGAACATAGTAGTACTATTTAAGTATTCTACAAATTGTTCAAAATCTTCACGAGTACCATGCCAAAGAAAAAATAAATCATCTATATATTGGCGATAGAACAAAATATTATCTCCAAAAATGTTATTATTATCAAGAAACTCATTTTCCCATTTGGCCATCACAAGACTGGCATATGCTGGAGCTACCTTAGCTCCCATTGCCACTCCAGCAATTTGTTTGTAAAATAACTAATTAAAGGTAAAAAAATTATTGTCAAGTACCAACTTCATCAAGTTACAAATTGTATTGATTTTAGTAGTACTAAAAATATTGTTGTTAGTTAAGTGATCTCTCAAAACATCAATACTTATTTCTTGATCTACACATGTATATAAAGAAACTACATCTAGGGAAGCAAAGCAAAAAAACTTCCCTGTACTATCAAATTCACGTAGTAACTCTAATAAATGCCAAGAATCTCTAAGACAGTATTTAGATGCTTGCATAACAGGGTTAAGGAAATAATCTAACCAGATGGAAATGGGCTCAGTTTTGGAATTGTGTGCCGAAATAATAGGTCTAAACGGAGGATTCTGGCTATCTTTTTGTATTTTGGGAATACCAAAAAGATGAGACATTTGAGGATGTGGAACTGTTAAATAGGGGTAGCTCTGATGATCTAATTCTTCTTGATAAAGCATATCAAATAGACATGTGTCTAGTTTCATAAAACTTTGTAAGATAAAACTCATTTCAACTTTTTTATATGTTTTGTCATCAGTCAACATCTCCTGCATATTCTTATTATAAGTATCTACATCTATAATGACTATTTTTCCACCCTTGTCGGCCTTCATAACTCTTAATTCTCTGTTTTCTTTAAGAGTCTTAAAAGCTTCTAATTCAGAAGCTTCTAAATTAATGACATCCTTATTAGGTTTGATGGCTCTAAAACCTGCCTCACAGATGTTTTGAAACACCTGCAATGTACCCATAAGTGGTGGATTAAAGATACTTGTTTTTTAGGACCTATGTTATAGGTTCATAGGTTCATACTAGGCTATCTGCCCTGAGGCAATTATAAGCCTAGCCTGATTCTGTATGGCTTACGCCACCCCTTGATTTGAGTATACTGTGCCCTTTTTAAGGTTTAGTTTACTGTGCCTCTGTCTAATAGTGACACGGGAGTAATCCCTGGGACAAACCTACGATCCCCCATCCACCTATCGAGATTCTTCTTGAAGAGATTCAGTGAGGTGCTCTGCCTTACATGAACTGGAATTCTATTCCAGAGCGAAGGGAGCCTCTGGGTTATGAACCTGTCCCTCCAGCAAGTTCTATTTATTTCTGTGCTGAGGTTCAAGTCCCTCGAGTGTGTGGCTCTAAGAGATTTAGATTTACTGAGGTGGAGCATGTCCATTAATTCTGGATTTGACATAGCTTTGTATGTCAGGCATAGATCGCCTCGAAGTAGGCAGTATGCAACTGAGTAGAGCTGGAGTTTTTTTTAACTGAGCAGCATATGGCATCTGTTTGAGACCCTTGATCCTCTTGGTGAGATACTTTTGGGGTCTTTCTAATTGCTGCAGGTGTCGGGTAAGGTACATCCCAAAAGGGGCATTGTATTCTATGATGGGCCTGATGAGGGATGAATAAAGGGGCACGATTACCTCTCTTGATCTAGATGTGAAACCCTTCATGATGAGGTGGGCTGTGTAGAAGGTCTTTCTAACCACTTTGGCAATTTGGTTTTCAAAGGAGAGATTGCTATCAACTTGGGTCCCCAGGTGCCTAATAACTTTCTCTGTACTTAATGGGTTTCCGCCTATGTGGTAATTTGTGGGCACATTGTTTTTGCCAAAGGGTATGACTATACATTTATTGGCATTTAGCTTTAAACCATGGTGCTGGCACCAGTTATCTGTCTCTGTGAGACCTTTTTGAAGGATGTTTGTGTCAGCTGGAGAGTTGATTATGGCACCCAGTTTGCAGTCGTCTGCGAACTTGGTGAGCCATAGTCCTCCCACGTTTGCCTGTACCTCGGAAAAGTATATACCGAACAAGAGTGGTCCCAGGACAGAACCCTGTGGGATGCCACTTGTGACCGGTTTTGAGTTTGACATGGCTCCAGCAACTCTCACTCTGTGGGTTCTGTCTTTGAGCCAGTTTGTGACCCATCTTGTGACATAGGGGTTTATATTTAAGCTGCATAGCTTATCTATGATGCCCGAGTGGGGTATTGTGTCAAATGCCTTTGCAAGGTCCAGATAGGCTGTGTGGACTACCTTCCCTTCATCTATGGCTTTGGTGACTGTTTCGAAGAAGTCAACCAGATTCAAAAGGCAGGATCTGCCCTTGACAAAGCCGAACTGGGTAGGATCTAGTGTCTGTAGGTCCCCAATGTCTTTGTTTATGAGCTCCATGATGATCCTCTCCATAGCCTTGCAGGCTAAGCTAGTCAGGCTTATGGGGCGATACTTTCCCGGGTCCGTAGAGGCTCCACCTTTGTGGAGTGGGACCACTGTTGCTGTATGCCATTCTGTGGGCACATATGCTGTAGTGAGGCTGAGATTGTATAGCTGTTTTATTTGAGGGATTAGTTCCTCTTGGAGTTCATGTAGGACGCAGCCTGGGACGCCATCTGGTCCCATGGAAGCAGTGTTTTTTGCTTTGGAGAGGGCAGCCTTCACCTGAGCATCAGAGATGTTTGGGAGGTAGCCCTCTGCTGGGATAGATACTTGCTCTTTTGGGGGGGGTGGAGAAGTTTGCACTGAACCTGTCTGCCAGGATATTGGCGATGTCTGTGGGTTCAGTGTATTTTTTGTCATTTAGAATCAACTCAGAACAAGTCTGGGAGTTGCATCCCAGGTTTCTAACATAACTGAAAAAAGCCTTATGATTGTCTTTGGTGTCCTGTGCAATTTTTCTGTCGAAGCTGGCCTTGGAGGATTTTATGAGGGATCATAATTTTTTGCTAGTACTGATCAGAGATGCCTTCCCTATTAGGGATTTTGCTCTATCATGTAGTAGCTTCCTCCTTCTGTTGTACAGTTTATTTATGGCAGGGGTCCACCAGACTGGACGCCTGCCTTTGGATGATTGGGTCTTGGTTTTGTTTGGGATAGCATGATCCATGCATTCCTGGAGATGTCCGTAGAATGCATTTATATAGGATTCTGCAGTTTGGGCCATAGTTTCTACTGGACCTGGGGCCTTGAAGGATTCCACTTTGGTTTTGAGAAGTGAGAAGTTTGCTTTTGAGAAGTTTTTCACTGTGGTTTTCTGGGCTGGGGGTGGGGTCGGGATGTGGACATCCAGTGAAATTAATGTATGGTCTGATCTTACCAATGAGGGATATACTTCTGGTGTGGAGTATAGATTCCCCATGTTGGTAATGATCAGGTCTAGTATGTTGTCCCCTCTTGTGGGAGTGGTGACTAGTTGTTCCATAGCATTTGAGTTTATAATTTCCAGGAACATTTGGACTAAGGTGCTGGGGCTTGAGTAGTGCTCCCAGTCAATGTTTGGGTAGTTGAAGTCGCCCAATATAATAGTGTTCGGAGAGATCTTCATGTTCTCCAATGTTTTCAGGAAAGCCGAGTGGGATTCCTGACTTTGAGAGGGTGGTCTGTAGGATGCTATAAACTGAAAAGCAGTCTTGCCCACTGTTAGTTGCACATGGATGGTCTCCGATAATTCATGCAATGCCACTAACCTGGAGGTGTGGATATCCTTGATAAATATGGAAACTCCCCCTCCTTTTGTGGTTCGGTCTGGGTTTTGGGGCCGAAAAGCATGATATGAGGTATAGCCTGGTAGTGCTGGGGTGCTCTCTGGAGCCTTGAACCAGGTTTCTGTCACTGCACAGACATCGATGTTCTCCATACTGAGGAGATCTTCGAGTGTGTGCATCTTGAGGTTAAGACTTCTGGCATTTAGCAGCATTACCCTTAGTTTCTTGTTCCTTGTGCTGTCTATGGGGGTGGGTTTGACTTTTGAGCCTTGCCTAAAAAAGGCACTATGGGGGTGGCAAGAGCCTTTTCCAATATCCAAAAGCCCAGTGATGACAGGTGCAAGCCGTCCCTAGCGAAGCAACGTGGCTTGTCGAGCATGTCATCCCAGGCTGACAGACACTGGATCCCCTTTGAATGACACCAAAATTTTAGCCAATTGTTAAAATCGATCATTTTGTCTTTGTACTGTGGCATCATTCTAGGTAAGGGTAAGATGCTGCTCAAGGTCAGGGTCATACCAGCCAGGCCTACATGATCAGAGAGCTCCTCTATGTCTCTTTTCATGTATTCCAGGGAGGTACGTCTCAGGTCATTCACACCAGCATGTACAATGACTGAGTCATATTTGTATTTGCTTTGGAGTGACCTGAGTGCTTGCGTTATGTGGCAGATCCTAGCACCCGACAGGCAGCTCACCATGACCTTCTCTTTATTCCGCCTGGTGAGCAGGACGTCAGTGTGTCTGACAATAGAGTCACCTATTACAAGAGTATCAGGTGTGCTATTCAGCCTTAAGGGTTGTGGCTGTTTGGCACACTGACTTTGTGGGCTATGTGTTGTGCGTGTTTTGTTTTGAGGTAGCATTTGCTTGGATGTCTGCTTTGGAGGTCTCTGTTGCTTAGGTAGATTTTTATTTAGAGCCTCCGAGTATGTTTTTGTGTATTTATGTGTTTGGTTTGCTGATGTGGTGGGACTATGTGATACTGGAATTGTGTTGTGTGAGGTTACCTTCTCCTCCTGACTGGTTACACCAGTTTTGAGATGAGAGAGCTCAGCCTCCAGTTTGGCTAAATAGCTGCATCTCTCACATATATTTGAACCCGTTTGGAGGAGGAGAGGGTTGTCCGTGTACATGAGACAGTTGTAACATTGCCTCAAAATTCCCAGATTCACCAGCTGGACTGGAGAGGAAACCATTGACTGACCTTTGGACATGCTAGAGTAATATAGGGAAAATGAATTTAAGATGGACCAATAGAGGACAGGGTAATCGTAGAGAGTATAAGAGTAAGCAGTGCTTATGGTTTAATAGTGCTAACTTGTAGGATTACTTAATTGGACCAGTGAAGGGCATTAGAATGAGAATATGGTGTTTAAATTGAGAGATAGAGCAGTTCTAAGGGAAAAAGTGAAGAGCAGACTTTGTGGAGCCAGGAATAGTTTAAACCCAATTAGGCGGCGCTGCCCGCTGTTGCGCTATGCACAAAACCATGCAAAACCGCGCAAAAGAAGGTTTTAAAAGAGGAAGATGAAGGAGTTTTGGAATTGACCCAAAATGGCCAATAAAACTACAGTTTCAAGTCAGTAACCACTCCCACAGGTTCAGGCAGGCTGCTCAATGTTTTTCACTGCCACTGATCAACAAAGAGACTTCCCTTTAGCCCAAGCAAAAAATGGCCTCACAGAAACGTACAAACAGTTCAAGAACAGCAAGCCTGTAACTGAACTTTTTTAAATCTCAGAAAAGTGGGAAAAAAGCAAGATTTTTTTTTTTTTTTTTGTTTTTTTCAGAGATAGCAGAGGTTCACAAATATCAACAAGTTATAACAGTGCAGTAAATGACCCCACACAAGAGTGCTAGGCCAAAGACAGATAAAATTCAGGTTTTGAGAAAAAAAGATTTTAAAAATAAGTGCAAACAGGAAATTCAGCAAACAGCTCTAGGTTGTGCTCTAAATACAGTTACTAATGCAGAAATCAAGTTTAACAAGCCAGAAAATGCTCAAAATAGGCGGCTATGCATAAAAACTTAGCAAATAAACAGAGGAAAAATACTTAAAATCTCTAAAGTGGCTCCTTTCTTCTCTCAGCTTTTTCTCCTCTTAGTGGGTGCTTCACCAACAGCCAACAAGCCTGAAAAGATGCCAAAACCACGAGGCAACCAGGTTTTAAGAGAGGAAGATGAAGGAGTTTTGGAATTGACCCAAAATGGCCAATAAAACTACAGTTTCAAGTCAGTAACCACTCCCACAGGGGCAGGCAGGCTGCTTAATGTTTTTCACTGCCACTGATCAACAGAGAGACTTCCCTTTAGCCCAAGCAAAACATGGCCTCACAGAAACTTACAAACAGTTCAAGAACAGCAAGCCTGCAACTGAACTTTTTTAATCTCAGAAAAGTGGAAAAAAAAAGCAAGATTTTTTTTGTTTTTTTGCTTTTTCAGAGATAGCAGAGGTTCACAAATATCAACAAGTTATAACAGTGCAGTAAATGACCCCACACAAGAGTGCTAGGCCAAAGACAGATAAAATGCAAGTTTTGAGAAAAAAACGATTTTAAAAATAAGTGCAAACAGGAAATTCAGTAAACAGCTCTAGGTTGTGTTCGAAATACAGTTACTAATGCAGAAATCAAGTTTAACAAGCCAGAAAATGCTCAAAATAGGCGGCTATGCAGAAAAACTTAGCAAATAAACAGAGGAAAAATACTTAAAATCTCAAAAGTGGCTCCTTTCTTCTCTCAGCGTTTTCTCCTCTTGGTGGCTGCTTCACCAACCGCCAACAAGCCTGAAAAGATGCCAAAACCACGAGGCAACCAGGTTTTAAGAGAGGAAGATGAAGGAGTTTTGGAATTGACCCAAAATGGCCAATAAAACTACAGTTTCAAGTTAGTAACCACTCCCACAGGGGCAGGCAGGCTGCTCAATGTTTTTCACTGCCACTGATCAACAGAGAGACTTCCCTTTAGCCCAAGCAAAAAATGGCCTCACAGAAACTTACAAACAGTTCAAGAACAGCAAGCCTGTAACTGAACTTTTTTAAATCTCAGAAAAATCCTGATGGTGGATATCATGCAAAATATATCTTAAATTCAATTTTCTTAAAGTTAGCCTAAAATCAACCAAAGTTTTAGCAATGTTAAAGGAATTCCCAGGAATAAAAAAGAATCCCTTCTTTAAAACTTGTATAGTGGGCTGGGAAAGAACAAGGCTTGATAGATTGTGAATCTGAAGGTCATAATCAGAAACTACCACTTTTTCTTGCCCCTGGTCTTTCCCTTCCCCTTGTTTTGAGCTACTTTGGACCAAGTAGGCCCTCTTTTGTTCCCCTGCTTGTCGACCAAAAAAGGAACTCCATTGTTGGAAGCATTGGTCCCTTCATTGTTGTTTGAATTACAAGCTTCAGTATTAGCATTATTATTGTGCATATTGACCCTTTCTCCATCAGATACCACTCCATTATTATTGTTTGTAAAAGAAACAGATGAACTATTATAGACTTCATTACTATTAACATTAGATGTAAGAAAGTTATTTTTTCTATTCACTGTTTCTAGTTTGTTCGTTTCAGTGGTAACATCTGTACTTTTTTTACAGAATAAGCAGTTTTGTTGGCATAGGCTACAATGTCTCATTTAAGCTTTTTCTGTTTCCTTGCTATTATAGTAGCCCTCTGCCTATCTGCTTTTGCTGCAATTCCACAATATAAATTATTAAATGAAGAAAAACAAGAAAAATTATTTATATTCTTGTCTAAATCATTCATTTTGTTCTTCACTTCTTCAATTTGTTTAACATAATGCTCTAGCAACAATTTCATAAGTTGAATACCAAAATTGTCGAACAAATCTACAAGTTTATGATATAAACTGTCACCAAAAATGACACAGTTAGGAAATTTGTTAGTTCTTAAACCTTGCGGAACACATTTCCTTTTAACACATTCAGTTAAATAACTTATTTCAATGTCCAACATCACATACTACAGAGTACATTTTTTTAGTTCATATATAGTCTGTTTGCAAGTTTTTTGCTCAAAAAAAGAGCCAGAAGCTGTTTCGTCACTTACGCTGCTATTTGTCTCTATTTGGACTGGTTGTTGAAGATGTGGATTATATATTATTGCTGACTGGCAACATATGTTTTATGAATGCAACATTATTAAACCTTTTTGGAATAATGTTAATTTTTTTACAGGCTCTATTCAGTGATAATTTCAGTCTAAATAAATCATTAATTCTGTTTAATGTGCCAATGCCCACTTGTGTTATAAAAGTTGATTAACCTCTTCTTTTGATTCTTCTTACAATTGCAAGAAAAGTGATAACAAAAAAATTGGAAGACAACTACTACACCAGCTATGAAAGATTTTTTTAATATTGTAACTGAAACTTGTCCTTTGGCAATCTTAACTATTAAGCAAAAAACACTAGAATAACTTCTTCTTTAAACTCATGGATGAAACTAAAAAGACTGCTGAATAAATGGACACTATTTCAGTTTTGATTAGTTGTTAAACATGTATTCTGTAATTATAATCTTTTAGTAGACACCTTGTACATAGTTGTTCCTTTGATTGTTTTGTTCTTTATGGTTATTTGTTGACAATTATTTTTTGTACAAATGCCATTTCTATATATCTACTTATGTAATATTTTTGTCACTTAATTTAATTTAATAAAAATAATTAGAAAACAAAAATGATTAGATTACAGAGAGTTGTCACATATGTTCAGATGCACTCACTTATTCACTAAATTCATGATCCAACAGACACACACACACACACACACACACACACATACACATTTATGCAACTTAATTCACATCCCCATAGACATGTACACATGTTCACACAGACAGATAGACCAGCTCAGCTCTACCCTTACTTTTTGCTCAATGTATGTGAGCCATGACTGCTTCCGTAAGAGTGAATAAGTGACCAATGTATTTTGATGATATTCACTTTTTCATTCAGCAGTGAAATTTTATGCAGCTAATGGATTATCTGAATCACTTGGCAGTGTAAATTAGGAACCATAGCCACTTCATGGGAGAACATATATTTAATTAGCATTAGCTACTCCTCTAGATTGCCATATTAGCATGTAAAGTCTACCAGAAAGACCAACACCCAGTACTGAAGTCCTTACTAGTGGGGAAACCTAACCATTAGGAATATTTGGCCCTCTAGTTAAAAACACAAAGAGAAAGGTTTGCTGTAAGTGGGAAAATGGCTATATTAAGGCTTACCTGTCACGGTAAGCCTTTTTGAAACCAAGCTTCATTTTAAGTCTCTAAGACATATTCTGTTTTAAACAATTACCCTAGCATTAGCCTTATTGCACTTCCCGAATTAACACAATCCATTCATCTTCTATTGAGGACTATTTTACAATTTAGCAACTAGACCATTTTATGCCACCATTTCACTGAGTTCATTCTGGCAGGACTGTCAAGAACCCATCAAGGATGATCATCTCCTTTACCTTCTGGGATCTTTTGACCTCTCATTATAATGACTTTTGGGATAGATGTATAAGGCAAACAGCAGTGAAACAGGTGGCTTTTCCAAAGTGCAGACTGAGGTGTGAAACATTTGGGTCCTAATAATAATAACACCGCAGACCAGTATTACTACAGTCAGCTTGTCATATTTATTAGCAATGATAAATGTTAGATCATAGCAAGCCTTCTAGGCTTTCCCATAAATAAATAGATGAACAAGGCTAATTTTAGACCTGAACAGTGACCTTTTCATATGTTTGAACAAAGGCTTTTACTTCATCATTTGGCTTGATCACCTTGCAGAAGGCATTAGCCTTGATATGATATACTCCTTCTGGTGTAGCTACCCCTACTTGATTTGGAACTCCTTCACATGGAGACTGAATTTCAATGCAGAGTTATACTTTTCCTGCAGGGTTAATACACTGTTCTGGAGTGTGAATATACTCTTATTCTTAATGATAGAATCTGAGCTATTTCCTTTATGCATTGTTGTTTAGTTTGTTGCTGATGACTGATTTTCTGAAAATCCTTAAATAGAGTTTCAGTGGCTTTCTCAGTCTTTCTGTTTGATGCCATTCTTATAACTGAAAAATGAGCAATCCTTTCACTGTCATAAAATATATTTTTATGGGTTTGAAATGATTCAGTAGAAGTATATATAGTAAATGGCTCTCTCGCCACCCCACAACGGTTTTCTCTTCTACAACCACAGGGTGCTAATGATGAGCAAAAATTCAAAGAGATCTTGTATTACAATAATGCGGTGCATGATAACATATCTTATTAATGATTTTCTGAAAACAAGAGTTCATTACCATGTTTCTATTCCCAGTCTCCAAGTCTCCACACCTAGTTAAAAATTTATTACAGGTACTCAGCTGGGGAGAGGTAGGTAGCACAAACACACACACACACACACACACACACACACACACACACACACACACACACACACACACACACACACACACAGACACGCGCGTGTGCATATGCACACGCACACACACACACACACACACACACACACACACACACACACACACACACACACACACACATACACACACAAAACAGTTTTTATCCGGTCTTCTCAGTAACTTAGAATTAAATGTAGTGCATTGCATTTTCTATCATATGTGGCACCTTGAGGTCTCTGGGTTTGGTGGTGGGGAATAAAACACATTTTTTTAATTTTTTTTTTAAATGAAGTATTAACTTTTACTGAAGAAAAAATAGCCAGAACAAAGAAAAGTTTCTTCAGTCCAAGTATAAGTAAGCTTAATGGTGAATTGCCTAAACCAAACAATTGCAGGAATTCACTTTGTTTTGATATCCTTTTAACTCCTATACAGATTAAGATCTAATTTCCATCACTCAAAACACAGTTTATTCATGCAGAAGAGAATACAGCTCCTGTAGTGTAGTCCAATAAAAATGACAGGCTTTAAACAGTTCAGTATTTTTTCCTGAAGAAAGAAATAAGCAGACTTTCCCCAGGATACAGCAGGCTTAAGCGAGATTGTAGAAACAGGTGTCAGATATCCACTCACCAGCAAATGATTCATAAGTATCACAATATAAAGAGTCCCCAGTGACTCAAGAGGCAGACTCCAGACAATCATGCATTCAGACATTTCCCTAGAAAACAGATTTTAGATTAAAATTTAGCACTCTTCTAAGGAAAACTCTTTGGACACTATGCTTCTCTATCCAGTGCCAGGCTGAGGTAAACTGACTCTGTAGGTGAAAAGGATCCATTTTTCCCTACCGTGCCCGGCCCATCCCATTTTGATCTAGTCATACTATCCTTATTACTTTTTTCTTACCTTTTTCTTACAGTTTGTTTTACTCTTCAGTTTTTTTTCCTGCTGTTATTCAACATGTTCTGTATTAGTAAGGCTGCAATCTGATAAATGTGAAGAAAAAAACTGCATTAAGCTAGGAGTTTGGGAGCTGCAAGGTTACCAGAAGCTATGGGAGTTCTAGATGCTCTGAGATACATTTTAGAGTTTTTTTAAAGAACATTTTTGTCCATTGATTATTTGAACAAAATAGATTATATAAAAAAATAGCATTACTCCTCAGTTGTTTTTTCCTGCAACATTTCAGCACATCTTAACTGACCAAGACTACATTCTAATAATTGCAGTGGTAATAACTGTATTAAGCCATGATTCTGGGAATCATTAGGCCCCCAGAAGCCACAAGGTTTCTACATGCTGTGAGATGCATTTAATTGTTTTTAAACAACCTCTTTGTCTAATGATTACCTGAACAAAATACATGATTGAAGAAAACAATGTAGTATAACTTTTCATTTTTCCCTGCATCCTTTCAGTGCAACCTAACTGACCAAAACTATACTGTAAAAAGAGCAGTGGAAATTAATGTATTAAGCTATGGGACTGGGGTAAACTAGGTTCCCAGAAGGCATGGCACTTTTAGATGTTCTGAGATGCATTTTAGAAAAGTTAAAACTTTTTAAAACAACCTTTTCATCAAGCAATGGCCTGAATTAAAAATATGAATAAGGAAAGAAATTCAGTCTAGTTTTCCACTTTACTTTTCTTTGCATCCTTTCAACATGCCCTAACTGACCAAGACTATCCTGTAATAATTAAATTCAGCTTCACTTCTGGGGCTGCTAGGCACTCTGGAGTCATGGGATTATAAATGTTTTAAGATGCTTTTTATAGCTTTATTCCCAACCATTCAATCCAATGACAGCCCGAACAAAAATAATGCAAATGGAAAAGAAACTCAATTTTCCTTTCTTGTTAAAAGAAGTAACTTATATCCAAGTGTTCATGCTCAAAGCTGGCCAAACATGAGATCACAATAAACTGAGAAGACAAATGCCTGTGAGGATACATTTATCATATTTGGGAAGAGCAACTGCCCTCTTACCCTCCCACCTCAAAATTTGTAGTCACATTCTATGTATCCCCTCTGGTGATATATTGGGATGAAAATTAAGGCACAAATACCCACGGTCATATTTCAAGTGGCTGCTGTCATATTTACACTGATCAGCCTCCTCACCGCCCACCCCCAAAAGACAGCCACCTTCTGCGTAGTCTTCTTATGTGAGATTGGGGCAAAGCTGAAAAAAATTAATATAGCATATTTGCTGTCAGGCATATATAAACAACATGCCTATTTACTATCCCTCCAAAAATAGCCACTGTATATGCTTAAAATGTTTGATTGTGAGGAAAATAAAAAAAATATTGCAATAAGGATTCCAATTTGTTACTTCTAGAGAAACTACAGTTTACCAGTATAAACTATAGTGACCCTCTGTGCACCCCTCTGAAGTTTGTGAGGAAAGTTAAAGAAATTCTGACCACACTCTCCCCAAACCAGCACAATATATAGTAACGTCTGAGGTTTGGGAGAAATGTTAAAGAAATAATGTAAATGTAACCAGGCCCCCGCCCCACACATGTACAGCAAGTTCCTGTATATACTCGAGTAGGGCTAGTTTTAGGGTAGGTTGGGTTCAGGTCAGAGGTAATTACTAACCCTTGTCAAAATCCACTTATGCAGTCTTGGTTTTTGGGGGCCATGATCCCCAGGTATTCTGAACATGTAGGTATTCTATGAAGTATTATCCCTTATTTATTTGAGATGTGACTGTCAGACTGAACAAGTGATAAGAGGGTCAGTTACTTTCATCCAGACAACCCCCACCAAGCAGTAATAACCACTTCTATCCATAGTTCAGATGTCTGATTGTGATAAAAGAGGATGACAGAATGATGTACTTCACCTTTGTACCAAACAGTTAATACACATTAAAATATTGCACATTGCTTCATATAATCACATTAGTCCTGCCAACCAAAGTAATAAGCAAACATCAGCAGGAAGCTAATAATTTTCTTCAACAAACTATTACCACAACAATTATACCTACTCTGTACATTTCAGGTGTCCAGTTAAGTAGCCCATCTTACTTCTCACAAAAGTGCACTAGTCATTCAAAGTCAGAAAGTGACTGTTTAAACTTATCAAAGACAAGAATATTGCCTCTTTATTCCAGCTGACCCACTCACAACCAGCAGTTATAGTCACAATGTCCAATGACTAAGTAATATTATCTTATCACCATAGTCCACACAAACATATTGCTATGCCTTATTCACTCCAAGTTGCTCCACACAAATTACAAAGACAGAAATATATTGCACAAAATATCTGGTTGATCACTGTTTGCATTACTGTAAAAACTGTAGTACTCCTTATCTCACCACACCCTCCCCCTCATCCTAGCTACACATACAAATCACAAAGTCAGACATATTGTACAAAATATATGGTTGATCACTGCCAGCATTATTGTAAAAAACAGTAATAAGAACTTCGCACTGCACCATAACCCTCATCCCAACTGGCAACACAAATCACAAAGTCAGAAATATTGCCCAACATGTTTGATTGATCCCTGTCGGCATTATTGTAAAAAACAGTAATACAACTCACTTATCCCCCTCATCCCAACTAGCAATGCAAATCACAAAACCAGAAATATTGCTCAGAATATCTGATAGATCATTGTTAGGATTATTGTAAAAAAGAGTAATAATAGTTTTCACCATTCCTTTCCCTTTATTCCAGCTGCCCACAAAAATCACAAAGCCAGAAATACTGCTCAATATTTCTGATTTATCACTGCCAGTATTATTGTAAAAAAGAGTAATTACACTTCTCACCAAGCTATTCTCCTCATCTCAACTCAAATTATAAAGCCAGAAATATTGTCCAAAATATCTGCTTGACCACTGCAAGCATTGTAAAAACAGTGATAACACTTATGTCATTGTGCCATTCCCCTCATCCCAACTGCCCACACATATCACAAAGCCAGAAATTTTGCCCAAAATATCTGGTCAATTACTGCTAGCATTATTGTAAAAAAAGTAGTTATACTTCTTACTAAGCTACCTCATCCCAAAGCAGATTATAAAGCTATATATATTGTACAAAATATCTGCTTGACCACTGCAAGCATTGTAAAAACAGTAATAACGCTTATGTCACTGTCCCATTCTCCTCATCACAACTGCCCATACAAACCACAAAGCCGGCAAAATTGCCAAAATATCTGGCATATTGCCACCAGCAACATTATTGTGTAAACAAGGTATTATTAATAACAATTATCTCACCAGCACCACTCATCATTCTTCTAATTTTTGTCCATTCAAAATGGTGTAGAATGTCATTGATTTTAACCTCTGTATATAGATAAAATTCCTTCAGACATCTCTGTGCTTATATTTGAACTTTGCAAGGTTTTTACTCCCTTGACCTTCCAATGTTTAAATTAATGTAATGACAAGATTTGACTTTAATGCCCAGCCAGGTGGAGCACAGCCCTCTACTGGAATACTCAATGCTCCTCGGATGCATTTCCTAGGGGACTTTAGGTATTTACTTATTTTTTTAGATTAATGAAACTTTGATTAAAAAAAAAATAAGTAAATAAACAAGGAACAAAGACCATCCTCACAGTGAAGCTATTACTGTCTTTTCTTCCAAGCAAACTTTGCCACTATCTGTAAGAGGTCTATAAAGTCTTACAGTTTACTTGTGAGTAAGACTGGTCCTTCTTCTGCCTTTCCAGAGAATGTAATGACAGCCTCCTCAAAGTCACTCACCCTTCCACCAAAATGAAGGATTTGTGAGTTTCCCTTTTAATACATATCAACCCTGTTTAATGTTTCTGTAACTATAAGTCTACCCTGCCTTAGCATTTGGAGGGAATTAACACCTTCTTTTCCTACAGCCACTTATAGATCTCAAGCCATACTTACCAAATTAAGACAATGAGCACTAAAGTACTAATGTATATTCCATCTACTGTCCACACACAGACATGAACCATATCAATATGCATGTGATGTACATACATGTTTAATGTTATCTGTGATATGAGTCCTTATATCAGTTGACTTATTTAAGGAGTTTTTTTCTTATACTGTAGAGTTTACTTATATTAGTGTTCTACCATAATGATTTATTTATTTATTTATTTATTTGTCTTTTGTTAACCAGGTTGTTCCACTGGGCTGGTGGCCCATTTTCAGCAGAGACCCGAGGAGAAAAGCTCCAGAAAAATAAACAAATTAAAGAGTTTATAAGGCATTAATGATAATTTAGATACATATATCCATACATTCATGTCATATACAAAATATAAGCACAAAACAAACAAAATTCATGCAATAATGCTACTTAAGAGATCATATTTACAATATATTATCAGAGAGAAGCCCTCTGCATGTCATTAATGATTAAATAAGTTGGTAGGGAGAGGAAGAAATATTAAGTAGAGGGTTTGAAGTAGAGGGGTGGGAAGTAAAGTTTATGAGAGTCAGGAGAGTAAAGAGAATACAATTATGCAATTGTGAGAAGGGGGGTATAGAGTAATAGAGGAAGAGAAAAGAAAAGATTTAGGTAGGGCATGGCACAGTGGCACAGCTGAGGTACTGCAGTGCTGGTATATAAGAGACATATTTGAGTCAGGAAATGTCAATTGTTATACTCTAACAACTGGGAGTGAAAAAGTTAGGTAGGGTGGTGATAGGCGCAAGAGGGAGAGTTAGCAAGGTAGGTCTTCAATTCTTTTTTAAAAAGAAAGGAAGATTGAATGCTTTGATGGGCACTGTAAATTCTATACATTTATCTAAGTGGTTATAGTATTCTTTTATAAGACTTTTTATGGAGATGATGTTTTTGGTTATGCTGGAATAAGTGAATCTTGAAACTTAGCAAAGCCCAAAGAGAACTACTGCCAGTATGGCAAGTGCAGAGGCCCAAAAATCTGTAGTGCAAAGACAAACAATGGCCAGCACTATAGTGAGAGGAAAAATCACATTTATTAAATATAAAACATCCCTAAGGATGTGTTTAGGGGTGATATGGCCACTAACAAGTATGTAAATGCTACCACAGTCGTCATTTGTCCTGAAAGCTTGGAAGGCACACAACCCAGGTATGGAGGGAGTGCTTTCTGAATATTTAAATAAAGTTTCAGTAATTACACAGATATTTACATGCTCCAAATGAAGGACAGCCTCAAATGTCAGGGATTTTGTTGTTGAGACTTCTGGCACTGAGCAGAGCTACCTTAATGTGATCCTGTTTTGGAGTATGCTACTCCCTTCTACTTCACAGAAATTACTACAAATGAAACAAGGCAAGTATAAAAAAAAATGAAAACCCTACTCATCATCATTCAGTACACTCCATCACATTTTTCTCAGAAAAACAGCAAACAATATAGTCAAACCACTTACATATATATTGAGTCTATCTCTAACATCAGGCATGGTTTCCTCCTGCCTTTAAATATTCACACATAATACCTCTCACCAAGCTCTTTTTCCCTAAAAACCCTTAATGATTTTTTTCTATAGTAATCCTTTGTCCACTATCAAAACTATTTGAAAAAATATTTAAAAACAACGCTTCCAACATTTAAATGACTATGATCTCTTTAGAGACAAATGTAGTGTTTCAAAAGTCCTACTGCAATTGATAATATATACTGTAATATTAATGAGGGACTCATTACATTTGGCTTCTGCAGAGATATGACAAGGGTCATTGAAATAATAGATCATGAGTTTCTATTAAACAACCTAAGAAAACTCATCTTTAGCAACAATACCATAAAATGGTTTCAAAGCTACTTTGAAAGCAAAACCTTCCAAGACCACATTAACAAACAACTCTCCACAATAGAAACTTTCCATGCAGGAGTCCCACGGGGTTTGGTCATAGGTGCTTTACTGTTTTAATTGTTTATTACAGACATTACAAATGACTTACCATCACTAAATCTCATACAATATGCAAATGACATCCATATGTTGCAGTATAATAAATGCCCAACAACTTTGCAATCAACATTGCAATATAACTTCTTTAAACTAGGACAATGGTCTGAAACTAATACACTCTTAATCAATCCAAAAAAAGACAAATTTCATGTGTTTTGTCTCCAACCACAAACTCCCTCTCTTGCTTAACTTTAGCATTTATGTCAACCATAACAATATCATTCCACAAGTCACAAAATGTAAACATCTTTGCCTCACCCTAGACTCAGTTCTGTGTCCTTCTTCACACACTATTGATATTCTAGTCAATGTTCTTTCACAACTAAAACTCTGCGATAAAATCCTTCATCTGCTCACCCCAGAAATGCAGCTTACCGTGAGCCAGAAATTTTCTCTTGCTCAATCCTGAATATGGTCTTCCTCTACCAGCCTTTAACTCAGTTTATAGTATCCAAAGAGTATAAATAACTGAAGATAAAATATTCAGATTTTCTCTGCAGGCAGACTACCATACACACCACAGTGATGCACTAATGAAAGTAAACTGGTTACCAATTACAGCAACGTCATCTTACTTACTAAGTGCATTCATATTCAAAATATTAAACAAATGCTACTGCCCTCTTTTGAGAAGAACCTTCCAATAAGGGAACAAGTATATTCACTATGAAATACCCAAGAAAACACTACCACCTTAATCAGACACCCCCTCCAATTAAAACTGCCATCACTGAACCAGCCTTTTCCAGATAGAGCCCTGCTCTGTGGAATAAACGTCCATCAGAAGTAAAATCTGGGGATATTCTACTAGGTTTCAAAGAAGCACTATCTTTACACCTACATAATGTACATCTCTTCCACCACCCTCTTTGCAACTATCCTTTTTTCACACACACACACATATATATATATATATATATATATATATATATATATGTATATATGTATATATATATATATATATATATATATATATCCCCCCCACTTCTGTTAGTACTATTTGCAGGAGCACAAAAACCTGCTCTAACCCCACTGGCTTGGCCTGTCACCCCTCCCCCAACAGATGGCAGCAGGAGTACCACCATATCTATCAACTCTAGATTTTTGCAGATTGCCCACATTTTTTGTCTCATATTTCTGGTCTTTTCCTCATAAAATGTTTGTCTTTCTGGTAAATTTTTGACAAGTCACTGAGGGTTGAAGCCACTAAATACTGATATACATTTGAGTTTCAGACTTCATATACTTCAGCATATGAATGATAATACAAAACCAATTATTCTAGCATCTTTCTAGGTTAATAAGAGCAGTATTTAAAAACTGTCCCTGATTTTGGGCTTTTGTCCTCCATTATTTATATCTTTGCCCAGATTTTTTGCACTTAGAGGTTGTGAGGTATGAGTACTACCACCAGCAACACCAGAGGTACACAGCACATCTGGGTCCCACCCTGTCACAGTTGCCTCCACACAACCTGCCCTACCTGCATCACCTGCATCAGACAGCACTGCACTGGATGGTGGTATAGTGGTACCCGGCAGTAGCAGTGCAAGAGAAAGTGACACATTTGTCACTCATAAAGACATAGTGGAGCTTGTGGGGGGGGGGGGTAATAGACAGAAAATTTCTCTTTTCCCTTCTCTTTCTCCATTCCCTACTTTTTCAATGACACATTGCCTTAGGATTATTTAAATCAGGTTTAATTCTCTACCTGAACACCTGCTACTTGAGAACTTTTAATGTAATCTAGGTACATAACACCTAACGTGGTTGTATGGACTGAAAGATGTTGTTAGAATGTAATTACTCAGTGTGATTCAAGTGTTACCTATTATTATCTTTTTACATTTCTGGTATTGTTATTTTGTAGTTAGTATTATTATTGCATAGGCCATACTCAACTGTGGAGCTTTTCTCCCCAGTCCTCTGCTGAAAAAGGGCTTTCACTCAGTCAGACTAACCCGGTCAACAAATGTCAAATAAATAAATAAGTAAAAAATAAATAAATAATTTGGGTCCTCATATCAGCTGTAGTTAAGTTCCAGCCCAGATCTGTCTCCAGCTTCTGAGGCAGGACCCAGTGGTAATGGCAAACAGGTTGATGAGTAATTTCCTACTGGAGCTAAGCTGGCAGAAACTGCATGTCTAAACACATCCCTTTTGTGTCTATGTCCATCCCTGTATGTTGTACAATTCTCTCCTCATCATTGTCTAACTCTTTCAATGGCTCAATTTACTTGAATATAGTTTGAACAATAAAAGAATTCCAATAAGTTTGAGTCTGATAAAAACAGCACAAAAGGATCTTTTGAATGTTTTAGGAAGAAAAATGGAATAAAGAGTTAGAAAAAGCAAGATGTGAACTGGTGGCTGTTTTAGTTCATTTCAAAAAGTCTGAATTGAGAGTAGTTAAATCTGAATTAATGAAGCAATGTGTTACATTTAAATACAATATGGTCAAATAGAAATATGAAACCCAAATGTTTTCACTGTTGGATAACTTAGACAAGGAAGAAAATAATTTTAAATCACATAAAAATAAAATTTTAAAAAATAAATAAACAGAGACATTAACGGCTAAGCAAACATCCAGTCATTTGAACAGTGGGTAGGTTCTGAGAAAAAAAGAACCAAGCAGGAAAAAACATCAAAGGGAAGAAGTATTTTAGATTACTCTGTGGCATATCTGTTTTTTTGCCCAAGGGTAACAACAGCACAGAAGTATCAACAAAAGGCACAGGTGTTTCTGAATGTTTATTCAACATAGAATTATTTTCATATGAACAAGCAAAGTTAATACCATCTTTGAAGGACAGGAATAACATCAGTGAGCAATGTTTTTGAGAGACTGGGCCCACCAAAATGGTTGACATTGGATTAAGATTGAAATCAATGAACAATGAATCATTCTGGTGGCTACAATCAGTGGATTGGGAAGTCTAGGACTTTCAACAGGAACAGTAACAAAAACAAATTAGTCCTTTGCATGTAAATTGTGTAAGCTTGTACAAAGTGGTATCTAATGACAAAGCTGTAAGCAAGTTTAACATTTTTAATATAACATGTAGAGTATTAACAGATGTAGAAGTGGCAGTGTTAATGAAGGGATTATGTTTCATTCCATCCAAAAGACCAGTTGATACATATCCCATTACAGCTACAAGATACCCATAAATTGAGTTTGGCTGTATATTTTATCTCCAAAAACATGGGTTTCAGTTTTCTGAACAGGTGTTTATTGCAGCCCAGTACTTATATTCCTCCTGTATGTAATGTGATTGAGGCATTTAGAAAAATGTTTTTGAGTGAAAATAGGTCTGCCTTATTGAAACCATGCAGGAAAAACTTTTATAACTTAAATAAAGATGAAAGTGAGGCTCAAACATTTATTTTAACATGGCAATATAAGAATTATGAGGGTAACTAAGTGAGAGCCTTGGTAGTGATGGACACAAGTCATTATTAAAAAAATATATTTAATTTTCTAAGTGATGATAATTTTTGCAAATAGGTTGATTTGGAGCATATTTAGATGGAATATCATAAAATTTATGCTTTTTTTTTACAATTGGCTGCTGAAGAAAATTTTACTGATTACAAGGTGAAGGAAAACCAAGCTTTTGTTTTTCTATACTATACCTGCTGTGATTTTCAGTAATCCCAAACCTCATAAAGATTTAACAAATCTCTCTTTATGCCAGATTGCGTCATCAATGGGGTCAAAGATGAAATGTTTGGCCATATATGTAGAGCATAAGTTAAAACAGTAGTGAAATCAATTAACAAAAACAACGTAAGATGGTAAAGAGTGAAAACACAATACTGTAAACCACAAACTCACTCTTTGAGACCCAAATAAGGGTATGAGAACCACACAATTAAGAGTTCCAAAGGATAGATCCAAAAGATGACAGTTTCCAAACAAAACACCAAAATTCCGTTGTAAGACTGAAGTATTTAATAACGCTTCCAAATACATACATTTTCGAACACCTTCCTCAGAACATACATTCACTTACTTTATTGCTGTATTTATACACCACTTGATTGAATAATAGATGATCATTAGAATTAATTAACTCATTAAACATGATATGCAATAGTGTTTTCTTTGAAAAGCATTTATTAATACTAAATAATTATGATATAAAATAAAACATAATAAGAAATAGTATATTTGATTAAAATGTATAAAAATGGTTTAAAATGGATATTATATACTTTAATAAGAATATATTTATATATTTAATTACTACAATAGTTGAAAGTTGCTAAAACAATGTTAAAAAAAAAAAATCTCCAACACCATCTAGTGGACAAATATCAAAATCACACTCACAATTTGGCAGCTCTCAGTTTTAATACTGGAGCTAGTGATATCATGTCGTTCAAACCAGGTTCCCTGACAACATCCAAAACAATTTGCCAGTACAATTCCCTATATTCGAGTTTTGTTTCCCACATGCCACCCCTGATTTCTTTGGGCACTATTTCAATGACAAAAAAATAAAAGATGGAATTCTCACATTTTTGGGAATGTCTATATAAGGCATTGTTTATATTTCCCTTCCTCATTTCATAATAGTGCTCATATATTCTGGATTTCAGTTTCCTTTCAGTTTTACCTACATAAAAGGAAGAACAGGAGTGGCATGTGGCGATATATATGACCCCTTGTGTATTACAGTTGGCCAAGGATGTACTTTTAATTGTTTTATTTCTTTCAGATACAAACAATTGTGAACCGGTCTGAATATATTGACACTGCGAACATGATCCACATTTGAACGTTCCCTTTTTGTGGCCAATATTTTTAGTAGTACCTTGTCCTCCAAATTCAAAAATATTTTTTAGATTAGTGTCTCTCCTATATACAAACTTGATAGGTTTATTCTTCAAATGCTCTAAGTCAGTAATTTCCTGAAACCTTTCCCATTCCCTACTTAAAACTTTTTTAAGTGGGAATGCATCACCTGTATAGTCCATTACATAAGCAGTGGAATAATTATTATCAACGGTCTTTGATGTAACATTGGGGTATGTATCCCCCGTTGAAGTAGATTGGATAGTATTAGTGGATTCGTGACACCCAAGAATTGGGGAAAATCTATTCTTCCTACCTTCCATGACCATTTCATATATTTCATCACACAAAAAGCTTGGATATCCTCTTTCCTTGAACATATCTATGATGAACTTGCTATCTGTTAAAAAATCTACTTCTTCTGAGGTCATCCTACTGGATCTAACAAGTTGTCCTTTTAATATATTCTTCTTTTGTCCAAAAGGATGGCCACTAGTAAAATGAAGATAAGAATTGGAAAAGGTGGGTTTCCTGTACACCTTTGAAATAAAATGGTCATCACCCTTCCTTAATAAAACATCCAAATAGCAACATTCATCATGGTTGATACTATATGTAAAGTCAAGAAAATTTGTAGTAGATTTTATGTACTCAAAAAATTCATGAAATCTTTCTAACGTGTCTGTCCAAAAAATGATAATGTCATCCAAAAAACGTTTGTAGAATACCCAAGAATTACTATATTCACTAGAAATAATGTACTTTTTCTCCCACCATGATAAAACAATATTGGCATAGGTGGGTGAACATTTAGCCCCCATGGCCACACCCTTTTCCTGTTTGTAAAATTCACCCTGAAAGAACATAAAATTGTGTTTCAGAACAGTCTCCATTAAAACCATAACTGTCCTAAATGTGTCATCACTTAAGTCACCAAAATGCAAAATACTTTCCTCAAGCCAAGTCAAACTCATGTCATGGGGTATACTGCCAAAAAGATCAATAACATCCAAGGTAATGAAAATTATATCCTTGGAAAAAAGATTTAACTTCACCTGTCTTAAAAAGTCCCAGGAATCTTTGATAACTGTTGTACCCTGGTTTAATAAACTTTTCAGTTTCACATCTACGTACTTGGCCAAGGGGGTGGTGACTGAGCCCTCAGAGGACACAATAAGACGCAAGGGTGGGTCATGGGGGTCTTTGTGAATCTTGGGTATCCCAAAAACTGAAGGAACCCTGGGAAATTGATTGTGTAAATAATTAAACGTATCCAAGTCAATGGTACCTTCAAATAATAAGTCATTCAATAAAATATTGATTTTACTTTTGGAAATATTAATTTCATTGAGAGAAGCTTTTGAATAGTTGTAGACATTATTTAAACATTGTTTCATCTTAGATTCATAAAGAATATAATCCATCACCACAGCACCACCCCCTTTATCAGGTTGCATAATTCTTAAATTTTTATTGCCCCTCAGATCGAATAAGAGTTCCTGCTCGTTTTTAGATAAATTCGAAGAGACATAGTGAGAACTGATGGTATTTCTAATTTCCCTCTCCATTACACGTTCTAAATTCTTTAATTGTGGGTGTAAGGGGGGATTGAATACACTCTTTTTCTTTAATGAAACATCAGTATGGGTGTTACTTAAATTTACTGACCCAAGAGGATTATTACCAAACATAATGTCTAAATTTTGTTTTCTGAGAAACATCTTAAGATCCACAATAGCACTTGAAATGTTGGTCTTCCTTAGTGGAATGAATTTGAAGCCCTTTATAAATAATTCAAAGAGTTCTGTGGTAACTTCCAAAATACTATAGTTAAAAATTTTATAGTGTTTATATTCATATACATTCATATTCTGTTGAATGTCATCACCCCCCTGAATAACTACCTGCGATTCAACCTGGGTTGGTAATAGTACTGATTGTAATGTACTGGGGAACGATTCCTCAACCTGTTCGATCTGCGTAGTGGGGGTACATATTCCAATGGAAAATCCTGGTTGTTTAATTCTCTCACACTGTGAACAGAGATGTCATCAACATTAATATTTGCATTGGATGTGTCATGGTTAGCCACCATCTCACTTCGATATGACTTGTGGGGCTTCGGTTTTGGGTATGCATTCCCTAATTGGTAAGCTTCCATATCCCTCTCCAACTTAGAAGCTTTCCTTTTCATATTTTGGAGACAATCCTTTTCAATACTAGTAAATATACTGAGATATACAGACTTTTCTGATTCTACATTATATAATAAATCACTTGTAATTTTTGTGTTGACATGAATAATTTTGTTAAATAAATGTTCCCTAACCCTATTGTTTTCAGCTATAAAGGTGAATTACGTAAAGTTATCGGACAATTGTCCCAACTTGTAGAACTACTAACACCAGTTTGTTCATCCATCTCAGTGTTACTAAATGAGTGTATCAACGGTTCTTCTTTACCGAAATGTAAAACAGGAGCGGTTCCTGTTTCTTCACCTACCGGTAATTTACTTCCGGGTTTGCAAACGAACTTTCAAGGTGAACGGTCTGTTCCTATCGCTTCGACCAGTGTGGACAATGGTGGGCAAGCAGCTCTTATTCCAATACCAAATATCAATGATTTTGATGAGTTTCCTCGTCTCCTTCGTACAGGAGCATCGGAAGTTTGTGACATCAATACTGAACATTGTCTCCCTAATCAGGAACCTAGAAGTCAATGTGAGCGGCGGTCCCATTTAAAACAAGGTGACTGTAACAAATGTTATTCTTTTGACTTGCAAGCTTTTTTAAGCAAAAAATTCAGTATCAATGAAGGAATTAATGACGCTAATGTGCCTTCATCATCTTCTGTAACATATAAAGAAAACTTGGACCTTTTATATTTTTATGTAGAGAAATATGAGAGATTGGGTTGTGATATAACATTTTTACAAGAATGTGTTACTAAGGGTATTGTCCCAAAAGGTTTGCGAGTATGTAAATACCCCAACCGTGTGGAAGAAAATTCAGTATTCCACAAGGATTTAATAGGAATTTTTGACAAATGTGGAATCGAAATTGTTAAAGCTATTATAGCCGAAAACAATAGGGTTAGGGAACATTTATTTAACAAAATTATTCATGTCAACACAAAAATTACAAGTGATTTATTATATAATGTAGAATCAGAAAAGTCTGTATATCTCAGTATATTTACTAGTATTGAAAAGGATTGTCTCCAAAATATGAAAAGGAAAGCTTCTAAGTTGGAGAGGGATATGGAAGCTTACCAATTAGGGAATGCATACCCAAAACCGAAGCCCCACAAGTCATATTGAAGTGAGATGGTGGCTAACCATGACACATCCAATGCAAATATTAATGTTGATGACATCTCTGTTCACAGTGTGAGAGAATTAAACAACCAGGATTTTCCATTGGAATATGTACCCCCACGCAGATCGAACAGGTTGAGGAATCGTTCCCCAGTACATTACAATCAGTACTATTACCAACCCAGGTTGAATCGCAGGTAGTTATTCAGGGGGGTGATGACATTCAACAGAATATGAATGTATATGAATATAAACACTATAAAATTTTTAACTATAGTATTTTGGAAGTTACCACAGAACTCTTTGAATTATTTATAAAGGGCTTCAAATTCATTCCACTAAAGAAGACCAACATTTCAAGTGCTATTGTGGATCTTAAGATGTTTCTCAGAAAACAAAATTTAGACATTATGTTTGGTAATAATCCTCTTGGGTCAGTAAATTTAAGTAACACCCATACTGATGTTTCATTAAAGAAAAAGAGTGTATTCAATCCCCCCTTACACCCACAATTAAAGAATTTAGGACGTGTAATGGAGAGGGAAATTAGAAATACCATCAGTTCTCACTATGTCTCTTCGAATTTATCTAAAAACGAGCAGGAACTCTTATTCGATCTGAGGGGCAATAAAAATTTAAGAATTATGCAACCTGATAAAGGGGGTGGTGCTGTGGTGATGGATTATATTCTTTATGAATCTAAGATGAAACAATGTTTAAATAATGTCTACAACTATTCAAAAGCTTCTCTCAATGAAATTAATATTTCCAAAAGTAAAATCAATATTTTATTGAATTACTTATTATTTGAAGGTACCATTGACTTGGATACGTTTAATTATTTACACAATCAATTTCCCAGGGTTCCTTCAGTTTTTGGGATACCCAAGATTCACAAAGACCCCCATGACCCATCCTTGCGTCTTATTGTGTCCTCTGAGGGCTCAGTCACCACCCCCTTGGCCAAGTACATAGATGTGAAACTGAAAAGTTTATCAAACCAGGGTACAACAGTTATCAAAGATTCCTGGGACTTTTTAAGGCAGGTGAAGTTAAATCTTTTTTCCAAGGATATAATTTTCATTACCTTGGATGTTATTGATCTTTTTGGCAGTATACCCCATGACATGGGTTTAACTTGGCTTGAGGAAAGTATTTTGCATTTTGGTGACTTAAGTGATGACACATTTAGGACAGTTATGGTTTTAATGGAGACTGTTCTGAAACACAATTTTATGTTCTTTCAGGGTGAATTTTACAAACAGGAAAAGGGTGTGGCCATGGGGGCTAAATGTTCACCCACCTATGCCAATATTGTTTTATCATGGTGGGAGAAAAAGTACATTATTTCTAGTGAATATAGTAATTCTTGGGTATTCTACAAACGTTTTTTGGATGACATTATCATTTTTTGGACAGACACGTTAGAAAGATTTCATGAATTTTTTGAGTACATAAAATCTACTACAAATTTTCTTGACTTTACATATAGTATCAACCATGATGAATGTTGCTATTTGGATGTTTTATTAAGGAAGGGTGATGACCATTTTATTTCAAAGGTGTACAGGAAACCCACCTTTTCCAATTCTTATCTTCATTTTACTAGTGGCCATCCTTTTGGACAAAAGAAGAATATATTAAAAGGACAACTTGTTAGATCCAGTAGGATGACCTCAGAAGAAGTAGATTTTTTAACAGATAGCAAGTTCATCATAGATATGTTCAAGGAAAGAGGATATCCAAGCTTTTTGTGTGATGAAATATATGAAATGGTCATGGAAGGTAGGAAGAATAGATTTTCCCCAATTCTTGGGTGTCACGAATCCACTAATACTATCCAATCTACTTCAACGGGGGATACATACCCCAATGTTACATCAAAGACCGTTGATAATAATTATTCCACTGCTTATGTAATGGACTATACAGGTGATGCATTCCCACTTAAAAAAGTTTTAAGTAGGGAATGGGAAAGGTTTCAGGAAATTACTGACTTAGAGCATTTGAAGAATAAACCTATCAAGTTTGTATATAGGAGAGACACTAATCTAAAAAATATTTTCGAATTTGGAGGACAAGGTACTACTAAAAATATTGGCCACAAAAAGGGAACGTTCAAATGTGGATCATGTTCGCAGTGTCAATATATTCAGACCGGTTCACAATTGTTTGTATCTGAAAGAAATAAAACAATTAAAAGTACATCCTTTGCCAACTGTAATACACAAGGGGTCATATATATCGCCACATGCCACTCCTGTTCTTCCTTTTATGTAGGTAAAACTGAAAGGAAACTGAAATCCAGAATATATGAGCACTATTATGAAATGAGGAAGGGAAATATAAACAATGCCTTATATAGACATTCCCAAAAATGTGAGAATTCCATCTTTTATTTTTTTGTCATTGAAATAGTGCCCAAAGAAATCAGGGGTGGCATGTGGGAAACAAAACTCGAATATAGGAATTGTACTGGCAAATTGTTTTGGATGTTGTCAGGGAACCTGGTTTGAACGACATGATATCACTAGCTCCAGTATTAAAACTGAGAGCTGCCAAATTGTGAGTGTGATTTTGATATTTGTCCACTAGATGGTGTTGGAGATTTTTTTAACATTTTTTTAGCAACTTTCAACTATTGTAGTAATTAAATATATAAATATATTCTTATTAAAGTATATAATATCCATTTTAAACCATGTTTATACATTTTAATCAAATATACTATTTCTTATTATGTTTTATTTTATATCATAATTATTTAGTATTAATAAATGCTTTTCAAAGAAAACACTATTGCATATCATGTTTAATGAGTTAATTAATTCTAATGATCATCTATTATTCAATCAAGTGGTGTATAAATACAGCAATAAAGTAAGTGAATGTATGTTCTGAGGAAGGTGTTCGAAAACGTATGTATTTGGAAGCGTTATTAAATACTTCAGTCTTACAACGGAATTTTGGTGTTTTGTTTGGAAACTGTCATCTTTTGGATCTATTCTTTGGAACTCTTAATTGTGTGGTTCTCATACCCTTATTTGGGTCTCAAAGAGTGAGTTTGTGGTTTACAGTGAAATCAATTAAGTCATTTATTTTGGATTCAGCTGATTGTATATGAAAGTTAAAAGATTTAGTTATTTTGAGGGGGGATTGGATAATAACAGAGACATCTGTAGTTTATATATGGTCATACCAGTGTAGTTGGGTTTAATATGATTTATGGAATTCCTAATAGAGAGGATTTTTTTGTTTATAAAATATGTCTCCAAAAGATACAAGGTGGAGCTATGGGGATGGTTGTGGCCCGTAGTTTTGCAAATATCATGGTAGTTTATTGGGAAGATTTATACCTATACAATGGCGCCTTTTATTTTTTTTTTTTGCAAGAAATACCTAAGGTTTATTGATGATGTGCTTTTATTTGTGCAGGAGGTGAAGCTTTACTGGAAGAGTTCCAAGAGTATTTTAACTCCACAACACCTTTCTTGAAGTTTACTTTTCAACTGAGTAAAAGTACTGCCTTTTTTTGGATATAAAATTACAAAAGAGTTTAGAAAATTAAACAACAATTACTTCCATAGCAAGGAAAGAATTGGAAAGGTCCTAAGGAGGCTGGTCCTGAGTAATACTTAATGTACCACTGAGATAAGGAATATCATTTGTATCATTTGGATGATTTTGAAAAAGATCCTTTGGTGAAGAAAGTAGTTGGAGAACACTCATTTTTCATTAATAAAATGAGTGGGAAATAAAAGGATAATTTTGAGGGAAACAAAAGAAAGGAAATGTCATCAGATATGAAGGTAAGAGGGACCTTTACTTGTAATAAATGTAGTCAATGCAAGTTAATAGCCTATTGTTAATACAGAAGGAGTTATGCTTCCCAAAAATATTGTGATCGTACTCCAAACAATGATGTTTATGTTGCAGTATACTTCACTTATCAGTCATTTTGTATTGGAAGGGCAGCAAGGAAATTAAATGCTAGGATATATGAACACTTGCATGCTATTAAAAAGAAACATGAAAAATGTCCTGTATAAACATAGTTCTAAGTGTAAAGATTTTTTTTCAATATTTTATGTTATTGATGTAATTGAGTCTGACATTAATGGGAGGTAGTGCACAAAACTCCCTTTAGGGTAAGGAGTGTGAGTGGCAGGCAGAGCTTAAGTTTTTAGACATATTAGGGTTGAATGAACATTTGAATTTTAAATGCATTTTAATGAAGCAAAGACTGAGGAAGAGATGGTTGCGTAAGTATTTTTTAATATTTACAAAGTGATGGTTTAACTTATTGATTATGGTTTAACTAATTGTTTTATTAACTGGTTGAGATTGTTTTGTATGATATTTAAACATGGAGGCATATGGGTTTTACAAGAATCTGATGAAGTCTTTTCTTTGATGAAAGCATTTACTTTGGTTTAATTTATTTGGTGGGTTAATAAAGTACTTCAATTAAACACTGCTACAGTATAGGTTCATAGGTTCATAGGTAGGTACTAGGCTATTTGCCCGAAGGCATTTATAAGTCTAGGCAGACTGTGTTGGCTTTCGCTTCCCGCTTAGATTAGTTCCCTGTGCCTCTGTCCAGCACAGCCACTGAAGTGATCCCTGAGGTAAACTTTCTGTTTCCCACCCACTTGTCAAGGTTTCTCTTGAAGAGTGTTAGTGAGGAGCTCTGTCTAATGTAGACTGGAATCTTGCTCTAAAGCATGGGAAGTCTCTGGGACAGGAATCTATCCCTCCAGCACATCCTATTTATTGTTGTGGTGAGGTTTCGATCCCTAGAGTGTGTGGCTCAAAGGGATATAGTTTTCTTTAGGTGGAGCATATCCATCAGTTCTGGGTTGGACAAGGCCTTGTATGGCAGGCAGAGATTACCTCTGAGTAGGCGGTATGCAACCGAGTACAGCTGGATTTTCTTCAGTCAAGCTGCATAGGGCATCTGTTTGAGGCCAGTGATCTTCTTGGTGAGGTACTTCTGTGGTCTTTCCAGCTGTTGCAGGTGTCTTGTAAGGTACATCCCAAATGGGGCATTGTACTCTATGATGGGTCTGTTGAGTGATGAGTAGAGGGGCACAATGACCTCTTTTGATCTGAATGCTAACCCTTTTGTGATTAGGTGGGCCACACAGAAGGGTTTACTAACCACTTTGGCAATGTGATTATCCAAGAAGAGATTACTATCTACTTGGGTCCCCAGATCCCTTATTACATCCTCCATATTTAGTGGACTACCACCTATGTGGTAGTTTGTGGGCACTTTGTTTTTTCCAAAAGGGATGACTATGCACTTTTTGGAATTTAGCTTGAGGCTATGATTTTGACACCAGGTATTTGTCTCAGTGAGACCCTTTTGGAGGATGTCTGTGCCAGCCAGAGAGTCAATTATAGCCCCTAGTTTGCAGTTGTCTGTGAACTTGGTCAGCCATTGTCCTCCTGTGCTTGCCTGTACCTCTGAGAAGTATATTCCAGACAGGAGGGAGTCCTGGGGAATCCTACTTGTAACTGGTTTAGAGTCGACCTAGCTCCTGCAACTCTCACTATGTGGGTTCTGTTCGTCAGCAAGATGGCAACCCATCTTGTGTCATAGGGGTTTATGTTCAAGCTGGTGAGCTTGTCTATAATACCAGAATGGGGAATGGTGTCAAAGGCCTTTGCAAGGTCTAGGTAGGCTGTGTGCACCACCATTCCCTCGTCTGTAGCCTTGGTAACTGTCTCAAAGAAGTCCACCAGGTTTAGGAGACATGATCTGTCCTTAACAAAGCTGAACTTGGATGGGTCTAGTGTTTGAAGGTTCCCAATGTCTTTGTTAATGAGTCCCATGATGATGCGCTCTCTAGCCTTGCAGACCGAGCTAGTCAGGCTTATAGGGTTATAGTTCCTGGGGTCTGTTGTGGCTCCACCTTTGTGGAATGGAATAGCCATTGCTGTGTGCCACTCTATGGGTACGTAGCCTGTGGAGAGGCTGAGTTTGAACAGTGTGTTTAGGTGAGGGGTTAGTTTGTCTTTGAGCTTGTGCAGGACACAGCCTGGGACACTGTCTGGTCCTATTGATGCTGTGTTTTTGGCTTTAGAGAGGGCTGTTTTAACCTGAGTGTCTGTGGTTTCAGGGGCTCTACATTCTTCTGGTATGGTTATGGGCCCTTTTGGGGTGAGAGGGGGTGAAGTTTGCACTGAACCTGTCTGCCAGGATGTTGGCGATATCGGTCGGTTCAGTGTATTTTGTGCCATTTTGCACTAACTCTGAGCAGATCTGAGCATTGCCACTTAGATCGTTGACATAGCTAAAGAATGCCTTGTGGTTATCTTTGGAGTCCTTGGCAATTTTTCTTTCGAAGCTAGCCTTCGATGATTTTATGAGGGATCATAGTTTCTTGCTGATACTGATCAGGGATGTCTTCTCTTCTTGGCATTTTGCTCTTTTCTGTACTAGTTTCTTCCTTCTGTTCTATAGCTTTTTTATGGCAGGGGTCCACCAGACTGGTTTCCTTTTCTTGGAGGAGTAAGTCTTGGCTTTGCTTGGGTTAGCATGATCCATGCATTTTTGTAGGTGCCTGTAGAATGCATTAGTGAAGGATTTTGCAGCTTGGACAGTGTTATCCTTTAGCATGGGGGCTTTGAAACTTTCTACCTTGGTCTTAAGTAACGTGAAGTTTACTTTTGAAAAGTTTTTCACGGTGGTTTCCTTGACTGGAGGTAGGGGGGTGGAATGTGGATATCCAGAGTGATTTGTTTATGGTCAGATCTAACCAGCGAGGGGTTGACCTCTGGTGTGGAACACCGGTCACCCATGTTGGTGATGACCAGGTCCAATATGTTGTCACCTCTGGTGAGAGTGTTGACCAGTTGATCCAGGGTGTTTAAGTTTATAAATTCTAGGAAATGTTGGGCAAGGGAGTTAGTACTTGAGTAGTTCTCCCAGTTAATGTTTGGATAGCTGAAATCACCCAATATTAGGGTGTTTGGTAGGACCTTTATGTTTCCCAGTGTTTCCAGAAATGCGGAATGGAGGTCCTGGGACATGGTGGGTGATCTGTAGCAATTTACAATTTGAACTGCAGTTTTGCCCATTGTTAGTTGCACATGGATGATCTCTGAAGCATCATGCTGTGTGACTAACCTGAAGGTGTGGGTATCCTTGAAGAATATGGATACGCCCCCGCCTTTTGTATTTCGGTCTGGGTAACGTGGCAGAAATGTATGGTATGAGTTGTAGCCTGGTAGTGCTGGGGTGCTCTCTGGAGCCTTAAACCAGGTTTCTGTTACTGTACGTATATCGATTTTCTCTATACTGAGGAGTGCCTTGAGTGCGTGCATTTTGAGGTTTAGACTTCTGGCATTGAGTAGCATTACCCTCAGTTTTTTGTTACTTGTGCTATTTACATTGGTGGGTTTGTCTTTTAAGCCTTGCCTAAAGAAGGCACTATAGGGGTGGCAAGAGCCTTGAACAGTATTCGAAAGTCTAAGGGTGACAGGTGCAAGCCATCTCTAGGGAAGCAGTGTGGCTTGTCGAGAATGTCATCCCAGGTGGACAGACACTGAATCCCCTTTGAATGACACCAGAACCTTAGCCAATTGTTGAAATTGATAATTTTTTCCTTTATACCGTAGTATCATTCTTGTTGAGGGCAGGATGCTACTCAGGGTCAGGGTCATACCGGCCTGGGCTACATGATCAATGAGCTCTTCCATGTCTCTTTTCATGTAGTCCAGGGAGGCACAGCTCAAGTCATTCACACCAACATGGACAATGACATAAAACTGAAGAGGAGACTTTGTGGAGCTGGGAATATTTATACCTTAGCTAACTGGTGCTGCCCTGCGCACAAAACCGGGCAAATGCATTTTTTTATAGCAGGGAAATGTAAGAGATAAAAATTAGCCCAAAATGGCCAATAAATGACTAATTTCTGGGCTGATACTACTCCCCCAGGTATAGATAGGCTGCTCAAAGCTCCTCTCTCTCTCATAGGTGAACAGAGAAACTTCCTTCTATCCAAGTAAGGTATGGGCAAACACAGACACTTGTAGCACAGTCCAGAATTCCACACTAACCTGAAAACTGGACTATACTAGCTTAGAAAGGCAGGAAACAAGTATATTTGTTGTTGTTTTGTTTTCAGAAAATAAAGCAGATACAATCAAAAAAACACTTTAAATGCACAAAAAAGGATACTTAATGTTATATATCTCAGATCAGAGTTGTAGTCAATGCCCCTAGTAATAAAGTAGGAAGAAACACAAGTACAGTAAAAGCAGATGAATAAAGTGCAATTTATATATATAGATATATATATATATATATATATATATATATATATATACATATATATATATATATATATATATATATATATATATATATATATATATATATATATATATATATATATATATATATATATATATGTATATATACATATATAGATCTAGGACTATTGAACGAAAGTTCAATAGTCCGAATCCAAAATAACTGAACGCACTTTAACAAAAGTGCTTTCACCAAAAAAGCGCTTTCATTAAAGTGCATTAGAAAAAAACTGCTAAATCTTCTTTTATGCAGGGGGGCAAGCCCTCCCTGCACCTCCCCATGTGGAGAGCTGTGCCCCCACCCCCCTACTTTTATATTCTCACTCCGAGGTCACACTACAGTGGGGAAAAGGGAGATTTCCCTTAACCGCACCGTAGTGCGACCGGCATAATGAGTATACTTATCCGAAAGTGCTGCTTCGGTGAACTACACTTTCGGTTAAGTAAGTTCGGTGATTTCTGCTTTGGCAGAAAGTGCCATCGGGGATCTGTATGTATCTCATACATACACACATATATATATATATATATATATATATATATATATATATATATATATATATGAAAAAACAATAGAAAACGAACAAACTGATTTAAACAAGTTACCCAATTAACGAGAAAAAAGCTCAAAACTGAGCCCTGTTCCAGCAGTCTTCAATCAGAGAAGTTCTAACTGCACACTCCTGCCACTAGGGTGCAGGGGAACCTTCTCCAAAAAAAGATGGCCTGGATCAGTGCTCATGTTATACAAACAAAGCTAGATTAAGCAGGCCTGAATTTGGTCTATGCTACTGCAACAAGATGCACCAATTTCAGAAAGAAACAGTTCATATAAGCAGGCAAAATAAGCCTGTGACCAGAAATTCCCAGCGCAGAAGGGCAGAATCCAGCCTGTCCTCCCACAAGAGTGCAGACCACAAACCTTCTTAATGTAGAATAACTGGCCTGAAGCCCAAATGCTTAAACCAGAACTAATACACTTTTAGAATAGAGTTTTTTATTTTTATGTTTTGTTGTTGTTGTTGTTTTTGTTGTTTTCCTGAACTGGTGCCCATTCATTCATTTTGTACTTTCTAAAACATTCATAGGATTTCTATTTTTAGAAGCTGCTACAGCCAAAATGGCTATAAGAGAAAACATCTTTTATAAGGCTGAACATCTCTGTCTGGTAGTTGCTAATATTCAAATATGATTCAACTCTTTCCTATTCTGGGATGAGAGGTTCATAGATTAGTACTAGACTAACTTCTTTTATGGGCCATTTAAAGTCTAGCCAATTAGCCCATGTGATATTCAGTTATGATTCAACTCTTTCCTATTCTGAGATGAGAGGTTCATAGATTAGTACTAGGCTAACTTCTCTTATGGACCATTTAAAATCTAGCCAATCATCCCATGTGCGAATGAAACCCTGCACCTTGTGTCTGTAAGGTAAACACCTTAACCATTATGCCAACTTCCCCAGGGCCTCCCCTTTTCTATCCAGACCCCATGGAAATGCCATAGGTAAAGGTGTCTTACTGGTTCAGCTAGAATACTGAAACCCAAAGCAGAGTAGAGACCCTACTCTTATATCTTTCACAAATCCCATTGCAATCTCCTGTGACAACAACAAACTAGTCTCCTGCCTGTCTCTCTACCTCTCCAAAACCTTTAATCCTGTCTCTCACCAACTGCTTATATCCAAACTTTCCATCCTTAATCTCTCAGACTCTTCTCTGTCTTGGTTCTCTTGTTATCTCTCTAACAGACGCCAGGCTAAGTGGCAATCCAACCTCTCCCCTTTCCTACCTGTCCAAAGTGGGGTACCCCAAGGCACCATCCTCGGGCCCCTTTTATTTAATATCTTTACTAATGACCTATAATCTTCCTGCCCACTCTCATCTGTAATACTATATGCCGATGATTCTACCATCATCTCCACCTCTGACAATATTACTCATCTCCACACCCTCACACAAGAATCCCTGCACTCTGTCGAAAAATGGCTCAACTTCAACCAACTACTAATCAACCCAAAGAAAACCAAACTTCTATTATTTCTCCCGAAATCTAGCCAACATCTTAAAGCTACCTTTACTGTTTCCTCTATAAATGACACTATCATCTCTGTAGAATCTCACACAAAATTGTTAGGAGTTATTGTTTATGACCAGCTAAAATTAACCTCCATATTCAGCAATGTGTTAAAAAATGCATAAAAAACTAGGCATGTTTTATAGGCATAATAAATCCCTTACTAATGCTTCTAGATTATCGCTTGCACATGCTTTTCTACTCCCAAACCTTCTCTACGCTGCCCCTATCCTCACTTGCATCCGAGCTAACCTTCTATCTAAACTGCAAATCACCTATAAAAAAATTTCAAGATTCACTACAAACCAAACCTACTGCTCTCACCTCTGCCTAACCTTAAAAAGTCTGCAATGGCTGGAACTCCATCATCAAATCCTACTGCCCCAACTTGTCATGGCCTACTCCATAATTTATGATCCCACCTCCTGCCCTTCTCCATCCAACCTCATCCAGCCTCACACTCCCAACTGCACTCTACACAGTTTTAAACAACACTGTCTACAAGTGTATATGCCCCTAAAAAACATTGGTAAACTCCTCTACAGCTGCTCTGTGGCCAACACTTGGAATAAGCTTCCTCTCCTCCCTGTCCGTGTTAGACAAATCTCTAACCCAATTTCCTTCAAAATTACACTTAAGGATGCCCTCCGTTTAACATGGATTTGCTCTTATAATGATCCCACATAGTATCTACCCTTACTCTTCCAATATTATAGTACTAACTTCTTCTATATTATCCCAGTCTCAACAGTCATCCTACTGTATGCAGCTTTGACCCCTATGATATTGAACTTACAAACTTGTTTCTTGCCTGCTTGCTCATCTTACACCTACACATACCACTAATGGTATTTTCCTAATTATGTATAATGTAGTTATTCTAGCATGTTGGCTCTTCTCACTATTAACAAACGAAAAAAGAGCCAGCACAAATCCTGTTTGGAAATAAGTGTATTAAAAAAATACACATTATATATGCAATGAAAACAAACTGCACATACATATGCAATGAAAACAAACATATGAATGTCATATGGCCTTTATGAAATTAATGAAAGCCATTAAGCATTTTAGAAGCATTGTATGGCACATTCATCTTTTTAAGGCATATCAATATAAACAAATTTCCTCAAGAGGACTTCATGTGAAGCTTCAACCTCTAGTACCACAAGCTGATCAAACTTTGCTTGATGATTGGCTGGCAGTTCAGAAACAGGTTTCTATGGGTTTTGTTAATGCCCTTGTGGCATATTATGAAAGGACTATACAACAACAAAATTGTGAAGTTGAAACCCTTAGTCAGGGCTAGGGAAATTTCAAGATTTGCCATGTTATTTGTCTGGGGTGAGTCAGTTAGGTAAGGACCTTTTGGAATTGGAAAACACTCTGAAGGAGAGGAAAATCAGAAAGTTTAATAGACACCTTGATGATTTTGAAAGAGGGAGACCCTTTGTGGTACATAAGAATGTTAGATTTTTGATGCCTAACTCTAAACCAGCTAAACCCAAAAGAATGAAACCCATTCTTAAGAAAAGAAGTAGGGATGTGTTTACTTCTGGTGAGGACACCTTGTCCAACACTGAAGGGGAAGACAACCATGCAGATAGGTTGCCAATTTCAAAGAGGAATAACACAGTTAATAGGGGTCTGAAGAAGGCTTGAAAAAGCTGAAAGCACTTGTCCATTGTTTACATCAGAAGGGTTCTTCACGTTTATGTTCATTTTTTCTGTTTTTATGACATCCACATGTTTTAAAGCTGTGGAATTACAATGGCACTTGACTTTTACAGCAGCAAAGCTCTATATTTCATATATTGTGGATTCAACATGGTAAAAGCCTGTTATTGAAGCTGTTGTTTTGAAGCTGTCTTTCTGCCATTTTGGTTGTTTAGCAAGTTTTGAATACTCAGATGAAATACTAATACCTGTGGTGAAACGCTTTTCCAATATTTACAGTTAATAACTCGGGTCACCCTTTAGAGTTAAGTCAAGAAGAGGGGGGGGGAGACAAGGGTCCCTCCAGATTTGGTGGGTATTCTGAGAATGATAATCAGGAGTTAAATGGTTCTTCTAATGTACATAATATTTCCTCTCATGCCTTATCTGACTTACAAATAAAAACTTTGAATAAAGGCTTAAGTTTTGTGCCGAGTTTTAATACATCCAAACAAGATTTTGAACAGGATGTTATTAATTTTTGTTGTTTGCTCAATTTACGTTTGTTTCTTAAGGACAAGGATGCCTCTGATGATGCAGTTGATACCTTCCATTTTCGGAAGTCCGGGTTTAAACTCCCTATGTCTCCAGTGGTCTCTATTTTTCAGAACAGGGTTCTAAAAGATTTGAATATGCAGCTTGGCTTGCATATTTAAGATTGCGTTATGCATGACAACATTATGAGGGCAGAACGTCTTAGTATAGAGGAACTTAAGTCCAATAATGATATTGTTATTTTGCCAGCAGATAAGGGAGGAGCGGTGGTGGACCTAGATTGGATAGATTATCAAAAGGAAGGTCTCAAACAGATAATGGATTGTAAATATTATATGATCATGCCTTTAGATCCCACTATTAAATTTAAGTCTGAGATTGACAACTTCTTGGATAAAGCAGTCGAAGAAGGCCTTATCTCTAAAGAGACTTGTTTTCATTTGAAAGTGGACCACCCCAAACAATAATACCTCTACTTATTGCCCAAAATCCATAAGGACCCGATTTATCTCCCTGGGTGACCTACTGTTTCAGGCAGGGGCTCATTAACAGAACCCCTCTCTGAGTTTCTTACTCAGCATCTTAAACCCCTGTTACCCCATATACGGTCACAGATTCAAGATACAACACAGTTCTTGGGAATTATCTCGGATCTCCAATTAGAATCCGATTGGTTGCTATGCACCCTTGATGTCACCTCCCTGTATACCAGTATTCCTCACTGGGTGGGTCTGATGGCACTTCAGTATTGTTTAGAGAGGGCTGATCTATATAGACCTGGATTTAATACTTTTTTAGTATGATAGCTGAATATGTTCTTGATAAGAACATATTTTATTTTCAGCAACAATGTGTTTGGCAAGTTCGGGGCACGGCAATGGGGGCATCTTTTGTCCCCATATATGCTGATTTATTTATGGCTTATATAGAGGAGGCACTTATTTATGATCAAAGTCATAATATTTACCTTGATGAAATGGATATTTGAAGACGATATCTTGATGACTGTTGGCTTTTGTGGAGGGCTGATGCTGGATATCTTCAGAAATGTGTGGAATACTTGAATGAAAATATATGGGGTACTGAATTTAAATTGACCTGGCATAAACAAGAGATAACATTTTTGTATGTTCTGGTCACATATACTCCTTTGAATACATTAAAAACACAGGTGTTCCACAAATTCCCTCAATATAATACTTTATTTCATGCATCTAGCTTCCACCCTCAACATGTCATCAGGAATATCCCGAAGTCTCAATTTCACAGGGTTAAAAGAATATGTTCCGGTACTGCCACTCACGATTATTTTAAATCGGATTTATATGTCAGATTCAAAGCCCGAGGATTCAGGGATGGTGACATCTATGCGGCTAATCAGCATGCGCAATCATATGAGAGATCTGAGTTATTAAGGTACAGGGAACGGGTTTCTGATCAGGGCTCTCAGATAAGGCTAGTTACTACTTATGGTAAAAATACCAAATCATTTATGGATATAGTTTATGGATATAGTTTCTAGACACTGGAACATTCTAGGGGGCAAGGGTCCTTTTATGGGTATTTTGGGCGACAAATGTTCTTTTTCTTTTTGTAAGGGTAGATCCTTGGCTTCTTTGTTTAGTCACTACAAAAAGGCCCGGTATGAAAAAACATTGATACAAAGGACTATTACTGGGCATAAGTTGGTAGGTTGCCATCCCTGTGGTCATTGCTCATGTTGTTCACATATACATAAAACCACCTGCTTCACTAGTAAAAACACTTCTAATGTTTATGATATAGATTTTTTGGTAATTGCAGCTCAACATGGGTGATTTATTTAGCTAGCTGCTTCTGTCAAGCTTTTTATGTGGGACAACCGTCTAGGCTTTTCAGGCTTAGAATTAGTGAACACTTGAGTGATATGAGGATGCACAAGCAAACCAGTGCCCTATATAGGCATATTTGCAACCATCAGACTTGTATTTTCAGATTTACTATTACTGATTACATTGTGCAGAAAAATAATGATTTAGCTGGATTACATCAAGTTCTGAACATCAAAGAAAAAAGTGGATTGTTAAACTGGGTGGGCTTTTTCCTCCGGGTCTAAATGAGCAGTTCTGATTGCTTTATTTGTTTATTGTTTTTATTGGCCTCTGTTCTATCTCTTAGTTTATATATTAATGGGCTGCCTTTGAATGTAATGATGTTTGATTATTTGTGTCACACTGAGGAAGGCTGTTAAGCCGAAATCGGTTTGTGCAGTTTGTTTTCCTTGCATATATATGTGCAGTTTGTTTTCATTGCATATATAATGTGTATATTTTAAATACACTTATTTCCAAACAGGATTTGTGCTGGCTCTTTTTTCATTTGTTTCAAGTGGTTTGAGCCATGCACTTGCAGTACGTGTGGGTACTTTTGTGTTTGGGTGGTTCTTCTCACTATTAGACATTGCACATTTTATTTTTCTTAGACTATATTGTCAAGTGTACTTCTCCTTGCTTATGTATACACATCTGTACAGTGACTATTCATTTCTATTCTCTGATTATACATTGTCAGTGTGTATGTATCTTAGCCTATGTATAATCCTACATACAATGTTTAATATTATTACTGCTGTGGAGCTTTTCTCCTTGGGATTCCGTTGAAAAAGGGCTACTGGCCTAGTGGGACTAACCCGGTTAACAAATGTCAAATAAATAAATAATACTGTCTTATGCTAATTGCTGCAGCTTTTAAAAGAAATGTATCCATCACTGATTCCATTTCAAATGCCACTGGCAGATTCATCACCCTCTCCTCATTAACTTAACAGCACTGCAAAAACTTTGAAAAAAGCTAACTGGCTACCTGTGAAACAACATGCTGAGTTTCTACTTGCCTCTCAACTATCTTGGAGTTCTTATATATTGTTTGGGGTTGGGGGGCAGCCTCGCACTTTTGCAGGTTATTTACTTGTTGTTGGCTTGCTATTACCTTAAATGATTTTTTTTTACAACGATTTCACTCTTCAATGAAAGTGACATTCAAAGATTACTGTTCAATGAAGTTTTTCTTTGATGTGCGAACATAGATCCAGTTCTCTCTTTCTCTCTCTTTGCCTCTCTCTCTCTCTCTATATATATATATATATATATATATATATATGTATAGATTGATCTATATATATATATATATATATATATATATATATATATATATATATATTTTATTTTTTTTTTCAGTGACTCTGAATTTAATGTCATTTATCTACTGCCTTTATACCCCAAGCCAACTATGATATTCGCTTTGTATGCAATAAATGTATATATTGCATTTTGTCATTCATTCTATATATAATGTTATATATCTATAGTGTTTTCCCCGGGCTGAGACTGGAATGAGTTTAATAATATCAGTGCTTTACCTCGGTTAACAAAACTCAAAATAAAGTAAAATACAATAATCTTAAAAACTGCAACACTACTGTAACCTTTCAGAATCTTCTCCAAAGCATAATTTTGTGTACACTGCTTAAGTGGATTGATAACTGAATACGTCTCATAATTTGGCTAAACACAACATTCTGAAAATTACACTAAATTAGTTGTAATGGACTCAAAGTAATAGAAGGAATGGAAAAAGATTTATGAAAATATAAATATAGAAACACACCCTTGAAGCAATGTAACTTCCTTCAAAAGAAGTCAAAAAAGGACAAGCGACAGACAGGATCAAATCTCCACTGATTAATATTTGAGCAGAGGAAAATTTTGCAATCAAACTTTTTAACTGTGTGTTACTAGCCCTAAGAGAAGTAAGCAATGTTAGATGGTTTTAAAATGTCACATGAGGACACATTGAGGAAGGTTTTAGGCAATTAAAATGCTCATTAAGCATCATTTCTGCTGTCAAATTTCCAGTTCATCCTATGTCTGAGAGGTCATTTTTAATAAAAAAGCAAACGGCTGTAGTATAGGCTATCCAATTATTTTACAAACTGCATTATTAATAACTGCTTGCAATGACTACTAAGTTATTTAAAGTCTGCAAAGAGATATATCTGATAACAGCCTGTACAACCTGGTTGTTTAAAGATGACATTTTTTGACCTTAAGAAGCTATACAGACTATAAAGTCTTCTGAAACTCTATTAAGCCTCATGGGCTTTAAATGCAACCTTTGATTTTAAGGAATTACTTCTTTCCAGCTTTTCTGTTGTTTCCTTTTCTTGGCTGTAAATGAAGAGCAGAGGTTCAGTGGAATGAAGCTTTAAGTCTTGCATCCTTTCATTTGTTTTCAGTGGTTTGTGCTTACCTTCCTATTTATTGCTAAATAGTAAACATAGCCTCTGTAATTAATTTATATTGTAAATGAAAAAAAATCTGAATTTAAACACAGAGACTTTTCAAACAAATCCAATACATATAAGATACTGAGGTTATTTAAAGATGGCTAGTACCATCATCTAGCACTAATTACTTTAGTTGGCACTTTTAATTTTATTCCAGCAAAACATAATGGGATTAATGGGATATCTGAAATAAATGTTAATCCATAACAATATATATATATATATATATATATATATATATATATATATATATATATATTACTCTATTTAATGAAGCTACAGATGCATTCACAATATATATATATTCTCACAATTAATAACCACTCCTACTAGAATCCACAAACCTAGCAGTAAGGAAACTACTCTTGACTGGATCCTTGTTAACAGCCACCCTGAAATCTATACTCCAGGAACCCTTCTCGATTATATCAGCGACCATATGCTTACCTACATTACTAGACAAAAAGTCCATATCTCAAATAACCTTAATCTCAAAACCTCCCACTCAAAAAAATTCTTTAATCCAGACAGCTTCCTAAATGAACTGCAAGCTTGTGACTGGTCAACACTGACCCATCTTGAACTTGATGAGGCTGTAACCTATTTTAACAATACCTTTCTTCAAATCCTAGATTACCTTGCACCTTATCACTCTATTAGAATAAGAACCAAATCTGCCCCATGGCTCACAAAACAAACTAGGCAAAAGATGCTCCTCAGAAATAAAATCTGGGCTAAATGGAGAGCCACCAAATGTCCATCAGATCACCTCCACTTTAAACAGTTACGGAATGCCACCAAGAATGATATTCTTAGAGACAAAAAAGACTTCTACGTTCATCTCCAACAAACTAGCCAACAAACTCCACAAAAAGTTTGGTCAGGGATAAACAAACTTCTTCGGCCAGGTCACTCTACTAGTCCGGCCCCAGCAGGTTTTAATCATAATAACTCCAACCAGATCCTCGAAACCTTTAATAACTACTTTACAGAAGCCATTCAAACACTAGTCAACTCTTTACCACCTTTTATTGCTTCCCCACTAAACACCTCCATGACTTCATCTCCTACCTTTCAAATACAACCTGTTCCTACATCTTTCTTCTGTAAGCTACTTCAAAAATTGAAACCTTGCACACCTTCTGCTGACCATCTCCCATCTGAATACCTACAAATTGCCGCAAAAGCCATAGGCTATCCCATCTCTCTCCTTATTAACAGAACTATCTCAGAAGGCAAAATCCCTACCATATGGAAAGTATCCCACATCATCCCTTTACATAAAGGTGGATCTTCTCTTGAGCTTTTTAACTATCGACCTATTGCCTTACTCTCCCCATTAGCTAAGATAATGGAAAAATGTATTTACAAACAATTACTTAACCACCTACTACAATATAACCTACTAGCTAACTGCCAACATGGCTTCAGACCATTCCATAGCACAACAACTGCCCTACTATCCTTCACCGACTATAAATAAAAATCGTAACAATAAATTGTTTTCCTCTGCACTTTTTATTGACCTGTCAAAAGCCTTTGATATAGTTAACCATAACCTACTTCTAGATAAACTAAAGGCCCATTCTCTCAATCCACAAGCATTAAAATGGTTTAGGTCGTATCTGGAAAATAGACAGCAAGCAGTACTTTGGGATAACAATCTGTCTACATTACTTCCAGTAAATATTGGGGTACCCCAAGGCTCTATCTTAGGCCCCTTCTTTTTTCCTTATTTATTAATGATCTGCACATGAACATATCTAAAGCCACCTGCATTCAATATGCAGATGACTCCACCTTAATCTGTACAGCTAAGAATATAGCCTCTCTCCAGTCCCTCACCCAAACTGTTTTTCAGAATGTTGAAAACTGGTTCATGCAACACTACCTCCTCCTAAACCCCAAAAAAACAAAACTACTGCTATTTTCTCCAACTCTTAAATCACCTAATGCATTCTTCTCTATAACCTCTAACAATGCTACCAACATAACCCCAGATACTACAACACGCCTACTAGGTGTAACAATTGATAATCGTCTCAGCTATGATGACCACATCAACTCCACCATAAAATCAGTTAACAATAAACTTGGTACCCTCTATAGAATTAAACCCTTCCTTACCCCTTCTGCCAGGAAAACTATTGCCCAGACCAACCTCATTTCTACCCTTTTCTATGCCTCTGCTATATATACTAACCTATCTAAAAACAACCTCTCCAAACTTTCTACCTGTTATAATAACATAGCTAGATTCATCACATGCTCCCCCTTTAAAACTTACCACTGCCTCAACCTCAAAAAACTAGAATGGCTAGAACTGCAGAACCATATACTCTGTCAACAATTACTTATCACTCAAAATATCCTATACCACCCCAACAACACCCCTATCCTCACAAATATGATTATACCATACAAAAATCTGACTACACTACGCTCTGCTAATAAGCTTCTAGTTTCCTTGATTAAATCCAAAAACAAAGCTGGTGACTCTCCCTTCTCAAACACAGCAGGTAAAAACTGGAATCAGCTTCCCTCTGAATTATCAACCCTTGCTTCCACTTCTCTATTTAAAAAACATCTTAAAGAAAATCTTAAAACTCGTTGGCTTTGTCCATGTGCTAACTGACAGTCTTCTGGGGGACACTGTTATTCATAGGCTCCTTGTCATGGGCGGCCCCCTAACAGCCCCCCCTCAAGTCCACACCGCATTCCTCCCACTCCCCCATCAGGTGGTATACCCACACATTTCTCTACACACACACCGATGCCAAAGCATAGTATGACTCTCTACCTGACTCCTCCACCTTCCTCCGTTCCCTTCTTTACTTACCTTTGGAGGCAAACACTCATAAGTTACGTGTTTATATTAGAATCATCACAGCATGACTGTCATCTTTCCTGGTTTCCCCCCCCAACCTTTTTTTTTTTTTTTTTTTTTTTTTGCACACAATCCCTTTTTGCACACAGTCCCTTTTTGCACACAATCCCCTGTTTTGCACACGATCCCTTTTTGCACACGATCCCTTTTTGCACACGATCCCTTTTTGCACACGATCCCTTTTTGCACACGATCCCTTTTTGCACACTATCCCTTTTAGTATGCACACGGCACCACAAGGCTATTACTGTCTGACCAATTTGCCTTATGTAACTGCAATTGTAATGTTAATGAAAATGCACACAGCACCCTGCTTGTTCACACTTTTCTATTGGAAAGGAACTGTTGTTAATTTAAATGGCCTGCTAGAACTAATGTATATAAAGGAAGTGAAAATGGTTGCTCATACTTATGAAACATGTCTTTCTGAAGAAGTCTTGATAATAAATAAGAAAAGCTAAAGTTCTACAAGAGTTGTTGGTGTTATTTACTATGTGATTGAATCCTTTTATTGTCACGAAGTTCAGTTGTTAGTAAATATATATATATATATATATATATATATATATATATATATATATATATAAAGAAAAATACTATATATATATATATATATATATATATATATATATATATATATATTTATATATATATTACTCAGTTTAATGAAGCTACAGATGCATTCACAATATATATATATATATATATATATATATATATATATATATATATATATATATATATATAAACAATTTTATTTATTTTATTTATTTCAGTTTGATCACCAGGGAAGTCCACTGGGCTAGGAAGTACCCATTTTCAGTGGAGGCCCAGGGAGAAAAGCTCCAAAGGCAGTACAAATCAGGGTAATCATTTTAAGTAGAGTTGCTGCTACTGAGATTTGTCTGCATACATCAACTGGACATAAGCTGATTTAAGTATATTTCCTTCATTTTATTGTGGTTGTTATAACTTGGGGACTGATTTCTCAGATCTAGCTCTGTTGAAACTGTCTTGTGTGTGTGTCTGAAGCTCTGCACTAGTTGTTAAACTGCTCTGAAATTCCTTTAAGTGTTAATTAGCTTGGGGGGTTTTCTGATAACTTTAAAACCTGTGTTGGTTACATCTCTGGTAATCATTTTAAGTAGAGTTGCTGCTACTGAGATTTGTCTGCATACATCAACTGGACATAAGCTGATTTAAGTATATTTCCTTCATTTTATTGTGGTTGTTATAACTTGGGGACTGATTTCTCAGATCTAGCTCTGTTGAAACTGTCTTGTGTGTGTGTCTGAAGCTCTGCACTAGTTGTTAAACTGCTCTGAAATTCCTTTAAGTGTTAATTAGCTTGGGGGTTTTCTGATAACTTTAAAACCTGTGTTGGTTACATCTCTGGTAATCATTTTAAGTAGAGTTGCTGCTACTGAGATTTGTCTGCATACATCAACTGGACATAAGCTGATTTAAGTATATTTCCTTCATTTTATTGTGGTTGTTATAACTTGGGGACTGATTTCTCAGATCTAGCTCTGTTGAAACTGTCTTGTGTGTGTGTCTGAAGCTCTGCACTAGTTGTTAAACTGCTCTGAAATTCCTTTAAGTGTTAATTAGCTTGGGGGTTTTCTGATAACTTTAAAACCTGTGTTGGTTACATCTCTGGTAATCATTTTAAGTAGAGTTGCTGCTACTGAGATTTGTCTGCATACATCAACTGGACATAAGCTGATTTAAGTATATTTCCTTCATTTTATTGTGGTTGTTATAACTTGGGGACTGATTTCTCAGATCTAGCTCTGTTGAAACTGTCTTGTGTGTGTGTCTGAAGCTCTGCACTAGTTGTTAAACTGCTCTGAAATTCCTTTAAGTGTTAATTAGCTTGGGGGTTTTCTGATAACTTTAAAACCTGTGTTGGTTACATCTCTGGTAATCATTTTAAGTAGAGTTGCTGCTACTGAGATTTGTCTGCATACATCAACTGGACATAAGCTGATTTAAGTATATTTCCTTCATTTTATTGTGGTTGTTATAACTTGGGGACTGATTTCTCAGATCTAGCTCTGTTGAAACTGTCTTCCCACCCTCCCTGTTCTTGGATGTAGTTTAAATTTGGTGGCTTTTGCAGTGCCCGCCCACTGTAGATTTGATCTAGGACACTCCCCAGTCCCTTCTCTTTACCGCATTCTCTAATAAACCCTTTCTGCACTTGCTTTTAGTCCTTTTAATTTAATTACATTTTTCATACTGTGTGTGGACTAATATTGCTACATACTCAAGTGTGCCAGCTTGCACTGCATGTGAATTGTTTTATAGCATTTACTGTCTGTTTTTTCCTTGTCGCTGTAAAAAAAAAAAAAAAAAAAAAAAAAATTCTCTTGTTTTCCTGCCTTACTGAACTAGAGTAGTCCAGTTTCAGAGTTGCTGATCCCTGGGCTTTGTTTTTAGTTCCTGTTACTGATCCATTGCCTTATTAGGAAGGAGGGAAGTTTCTTTGCTTACCAGTGGGAGTGGGAAGCACTGAGCGCCTTTTGTCCGATTTGGTGAAGTTTCAGCCAGAAACTAGTAGTCCATTGGTCGCTTTGGGCCAGTTCCTAGCTCCTTTCAGCCCCTGCTATAAAACACGCTAAACACGCGTTTTCCAGCTTGTACCAACTCAGCACAGATCCTCGTGGTGGCCTGCAGAGTGATCCAAGCAGCAGAGAGCTAAAAGAGTGACTTTCTACCAGATATAAGTATTTTTGTGGCTTTCCCACTGTTATTAAGTTAGCGACTGCATTTCGCCTGTTTTACTGCTACTTTAAGTGATTTCTGCATTTTACACTGTTTATTGCACTTTAAGTTACTAATTGTTGCAAATTGTTTCTGTAGGCTACACACTAAAGTGCTAGCCGATTTACAGCATTTATAGCATTTACTGTCTGTTTTTTCCTTGTCTCTGTAATAAAACAAAAAATCTCTTGTTTTCCGCCTTACTGAACTAGAGTAGTCCAGTTTCAGAGTTGCTGATCCCTGGGCTTTGTTTTTAGTTCCTGTTACTGATCCATTGCCTTATTAGGGAGGAGGGAAGTTTCTTTGCTTACCAGTGGGAGTGGGAAGCACTGAGCAGCCTTTCTGTCTGATTTGGTGAAGCTTCAGCCGGAAACTAGTAGTCCATTGGTCGCTTTGGGCCAATTCCTAGCTCCTTTCAGCCCCTGCTATAAAACACGCTAAACACGCGTTTTCCAGCTTGTACCAACTCAGCACAGATCCTCGTGGTGGCCTGCAGAGTGATCCAAGCAGCAGAGAGCTAAAAGAGTGACTTTCTACCAGATATAAGTATTTTTGTGGCTTTCCCACTGTTATTAAGCTAGCGACTGCATTTCGCCTGTTTTACTGCTACTTTAAGTGATTTCTGCATTTTACACTGTTTATTGCACTTTAAGTTACTAATTGTTGCAAATTGTTTCTGTAGGCTACACACTAAAGTGCGCTAGCCGATTTACAGCATTTATAGCATTTACTGTCTGTTTTTTCCTTGTCTCTGTAATAAAACAAAAATCTCTTGTTTTCCGCCTTACTGAACTAGAGTAGTCCAGTTTCAGAGTTGCTGATCCCTGGGCTTTGTTTTTAGTTCCTGTTACTGATCCATTGCCTTATTAGGGAGGAGGGAAGTTTCTTTGCTTACCAGTGGGAGTGGGAAGCACTGAGCAGCCTTTCTGTCCGATTTGGTGAAGTTTCAGCCGGAAACTAGTAGTCCATTGGTCGTTTTGGGCCAATTCTAGCTCCTTTCAGCCCCTGCTATAAAACACGCTAAAACGCATTTTTCCAGCTTGTACCAACTCAGCACAGATCCTCGTGGTGGCCTGCAGAGTGATCCAAGCAGCAGAGAGCTAAAAGAGTGACTTTCTACCAGATATAAGTATTTTTGTGGCTTTCCCACTGTTATTAAGCTAGCGACTGCATTTCGCCTGTTTTACTGCTACTTTAAGTGATTTCTGCATTTTACACTTTTATTGCACTTTAAGTTACTAATTGTTGCAAATTGTTTCTGTAGGCTACACACTAAAGTGCGCTAGCCGATTTACAGCAATTACTGTCTGTTTTTTGCCTTGTCTCTGTAATAAAACAAAAACAATCTCTTGTTTTCCCGCCTTACTGAACTAGAGTAGTCCAGTTTCAGAGTTGCTGATCCCTGGGCTTTGTTTTTAGTTCCTGTTACTGATCCATTGCCTTATTAGGAAGGAGGGAAGTTTCTTTGCTTACTAGTGGGAGTGGGAAGCACTGAGCGGCCTTTTTGTCTCATTTGTTGAAGTTTCAGCCAGACACTAGTAGTCCATTGGTCGTTTTGGGCCAATTCCTAGCTCCCTTCAGCCCCCTGCTATAAAACACGCTAAACGCACGTAAGCGCGATTTAGCGCGGAGTTACCACTGTTGCACACAAGAGCAGCGGTTAAACAAGGTTAAACTATTTGGGCCATCTAAATTCCACTCTTCCAATTTTCCCTTAAAACTACCTTCCTCGAGCTGTACTGCTGATCTAACCAGCATATCCTATAACTGAAAAGTTCATCTCTACTTGATTCCCAAGTAGACTATTCTCTATCTGTAAAGCCTAGCACTTACTCCTACAGTACTTGCACCTTGATAAAGCACTCTTATTATAGATAGTACCCCACCAGCCTAAAACCCACTTCCCCCGGAGTCCTTTGAAAGTCTCTTTATCTACTACTTCTAGTATGTCGAGGGATCAGTTGCTAGTGTCCTCTCCAGCTCAACTGGTGAACCTGGGAATATTGAGGCAATGTTACAACTGCCTCATGTACACAGACAATCCTCTCCTTCTCCCACAAAACACAAATACATGCGAGAGATGCAACTATACGGCCAAACTGGAGGCTGAGCTCTCTCAACATAGGACTGGCAAGACCAGACAGGAGGAGAAGGTAACCACACACAATACATACCCAGTCACACATGGTACCATCACAACTTCAAATCATACACATACTCACACAAAGACATACTCGGAGGCTCTGATCAAAAATTTACCAAAACAGCAGAGGCCACCAAAGCAGACACCCAAACAACTACCACCTCACGACCCAACACATGCAACACATAGACCACACAGTCAGAGTGTCAAACAGTCACAGCCCTTAAGGCCAAACAAAATGCCAGACACACTTGTCATTGGTGATTCCATAGTCAGACACACTGACGTCCCGCTCACCAGACTGAGTAAAGAGAAGGTCACAGTAAGCTGCCTGTCAGGCGCTAGAATCCGCCACATAACGCAAGCACTCAGGTCTCTCAACAGCAGGTACAAGTACGACTCAGTCATTGTCCACGCTGGTGTCAACGACCTGAGACGCACTCCTTGGACTACATGAAAAGGGACATCGAGAAGCTCTCTGATCATGTAGCCCAGGCAGGTATGACCCTGACCTTGAGCAGTATCCTACCTTCACCTAGAATGATGCCACAATACAGTGATAAGATGATCAGCTTTAATAATTGGCTTAAATTCTGGTGTCATTCAAAGGGGATCCAATGTCTGTCTGCCTGGGATGACATGCTGGACAAGCCACGCTGCTTCGAGGGACGGCTTGCACCTGTCACCCTGGGCTTCGGATATTGGCAAAGGCTCTTGCCACCCCCATAGTGCCTTTTTAGGCAAGGCTCAAATTCTAAACCTACCACCCTAGAACACCAAAAGGAAAAAACTAAGGGTAATGCTGCTCAATGCCAGAAGTCTCAATCTCAAGATGCACTTTTCGAGGCCCTTCTCAATATGGAGAACATCGATGTCTGTGCTGTGACAGAAACCTGGTTCAAGGCTCCTGAGAGCACCCCAGCACTAACAGGTTTCACCTCATATCATGCGTTCCCCCAAAATCCGGACAACACCAAGAAAGGAGGGTGTCCATATTCATAAAGGACACCCACACCTCAAGGTTGGTGGCAACGCATGATGCATCGGAGACCATCCAGGTGCAATTAACCATAGGCAAGACTGCTCTGCAATTTGTAGCATGTTACAGGCCACCCTCTCAAACTCAGGAACCTCACATGGCCTTCCTGAAAACATTGGAGGATAAATGTATCTCCAAACACCATCATACTAGGTGACTTTAACTACCCTAATATAGACTGGGAACACTACTCAAGCCCGAACACTCTAACCCAAAGATTCCTGGAGTTCATAAACTCAAATGCCATGGAACAACTAGTCACCATCCCCACAAGAGGAGAAAACATACTTGATCTCATCATCACGAACATGGGATCAAAATGTTCAACACCGGAAGTATACCCCTCACTGGTGAGATCAGATCATAAACTAATCTCGCTGGAGGTCCTCATCCCCCACCTGAAACAAAAAGACCACAGTGAAAAACTTCTCAAAAGCCGATTTCACACTTCTAAAAACTAGTGTGGTCTCCTTTAAGGCCCCTGAGCCAGTGGTAAACATTACTCAAACCGCTGAATCACTTACAAATGCCTTCTACCAGCACCTACAGGACTGCATGGATCAGGCAATCCCAAACAAAACTAAGACTCTCTGTACCAAAGGCAAGCGTCCAGTCTGGTGGACCCCAGCCATAAACAAGCTCTACAACAAAAGGAGGAAGCTACTACAAGATAGAGCAAAATCCTTGAAAGGTAAGACACCTTTGATCATTATAAGTAAAAACTAAGAGCTCTCATAAAATCATCCAAGGCAAATTTTGAGAGAAAAATCGCCAAGGACTCTAAAGAGAATCATAAGGCCTTCTTTAGCTATGTTAGAAACCTAGGAGGAAACTCCCAGATATGCTCAGAATTAGTTCAAAATGATGTGAAAATTACTGAACCTACACACATTGCCAACATACTGGCTGACAGGTTCAGTGCAAACTTCTCCCCCCCCCAAAGGAGAGATATCTATTCCAGAGGATTGTAGCCCCCAAACATCTCCAACGCCCAGGTGAGAACTGCCTCACTAAGGCAAAAACACAGCATCCATGGGACCGGATGGTGTCCCCGGCTGTGTGCTTCATGAACTCAATGAGGAATTAAACCCACAGTTAGGACAGCTGTTTAATCTTAGCCTCACCTCAGGATACGTACCCAAGGAGTGGCGCACGCACTGTGGTCCCACTTCATAAGGGCGGTGCCTCCACAGACCCTGGAAATTACCGCCCATTAGCTTGACAAGCCTTATCTGCAAAGCCATGGAGAGGATCATAATGGAACTCATAAATAAAGACATAGGAACTTGCAGACTTTGGATCCAACTCAGTTTGGCTTTGTCAAAGGCAGATCCTGCCTCTTAAACTTGGTTGACTTTTTCGAGACAGTCACCAAGGCCATTGATGAGGAAAGGCAGTCCATACAGCCTACCTCGACCTGGCAAAGGCCTTGACACAATACCCCACTCAGGTATCATCGAAAAACTCATCAGCTTGAATGTAAACCCATACATCACAAGATGGGTTGCAAACTGGCTAAGTGACAGAACCCACAGGGTCAGAGTTGCTGGAGCCATGTCAGACTCAAAGCCTGTCACAAGTGGTGTCCCACAGGGCTCAGTCCTGGGTCCACTCTTGTTCGGCATCTACTTTTCTGAAGTACAAGCAAACACAGGAGGGTTATGGCTGACAAAGTTTGCAGATGACTGCAAACTGGGCCATAGTCGAAAACACATCTGACACAGATATCCTCCAGAAGGGCCTCACAGAAATGGATAACTGGTGCCAGAGCCATGGCCTGAAGTTAAACGCCAAAAAATGCATAGTCATACCCTTTGGGAAAAACAAGGCTACCCCTAGCTGCCATATAGGTGGCAATCCACTGAGCACAGAAAAAGTCATCAGAGATCTGGGGACCCAGGTTGACAGTAGCCTTTCGTTTGACACTCATGTTGCTAAAGTAGTTAGGAAAACCTTCTATATCACCCACCTGATCATGAAGGGATTCACATCTAGATCAAGGGAGGTCATCGTCCGCCTGTACTCATCACTTATTAGACCTATGATTGAGTACAATGCCCGTTCGAATGTATCTGACCAGACACCTGCTGCAGCTTGAAAGGCCCCAAAAGTTCCTCACCAAAAGGATAAAGGGTCTCAAAAATATGTCTTATGCTGCCCGACTGAAAGAACTCCAGCTCTATTCAGTCTCATACCGCTTGCTCAGAGGTGACCTGTGCCTGACATATAAGGCCATGTCAAACCCAGATTTGATGAATATGCTTCACCTCAAAAAATCTAGATCCCTCAGAACCACAAGGGCGGGAGATTTAAACCTTGACACGGTTATAAATAGAACGTGCTGGAGGGACAGATTCATCACCCAGAGACTCCCTATGCTGTGGAACAAAATCCCGGTACATGTGAGGCAGAGCACCTCTCTGGTCTTGTTCAAGAGGAATCTTGACCAATGGATGGGAGATTGCAGATATACCCCAGGGATTACTTCAGCGTCACTGCTTGACAGAGGCACAGCAAAATGATAGGCATAGTTTTTATTCAAACTAAAGGGGTGGCGAAAGCCACATAACTATGGGCTAGGCTTATAAATGCCCTTGGGCAGATAGCCTAGTATGAACCTATGAACCTATGAACCTATGAGATAAAATACAATAGAATGTCCACACAGCAAGAATACATAGTAAGAACAAATGCAGAAAATTACAATAGAATGTCCACATAGCAAGAATACATAGTAAGAACACAGCAAATGCTAAATAACATTTTTTTTAAGTACTAACATAATTTGCAATATTTTCATCCTTACAGTCAAGTGAGAGTGAGCTAAAACCATTTAGCTAGAATTAGAGAGCAGAAAGGTGCAGTAGTAGAGGGGCTTAGTGTAGAAAAACCTAGACATTATATTGGGTGAAAGCAAGAACAATTCTATTTTGAAGATAGGTGTAAGAAGAGTTGGGTTTTGAAGTATTCCATTTTAGGTATGGTCCTAAGTTTATGAGGGAGAGAGTTCCATTTTCTACCTAGAGAGAAGGAGAGTAGTTGCTGGCTGGTGGGATGTTTAGGTCTGTGAATGGAGATTAGATTTTGGTGTTCAGATCTCAGTGATCGGTGAGGGATGTAAGGGGGAAGGATGTTGGATAATGCTAGGCATTTTTCTGGGTAGAATATTAATTTATGAGTGGTTGTTAGTTCCAGATAGTCAAGGTGGTTGGGGAGTTCTAAGCAGTTCAGAGATTGAAGGGTGAGGCAGTGGTGGGTTGAGGTTTTGGATTTAGTGGCGAATTTAGAGAATTTATTATAGCAAGCTTCAAGTTTAGAGGTGAGGGAAGCAGACAGATTAGTTAGAAGAGGGGCACCATAGAGTAGAGAGGGAATTAGGTAGGAGGTAGCTTCATTAAATAGCTATATACTAGATATATATATATATATATATATACATATATATATATATATATTATATATATATATATATATATATATATATATATATATATATATATATATATATATATATATAATCTTACTCTATTTTATGAAGCTACAGATACATTCACAATATATATGTATATATATATATATATATATATATATATATATATATATATATATATATATATATATATATATATATATATATATAGGTTCATAGGTTCATACTAGGCTATCTGCCCTATGGCATTTATAAGCCTAGCCAGAGTGTGTGTGGCTTTCACCACCCCTTAGGATGAGAATACTACACCCATTAGTTTGCTGTGCCTCTGTCCAGCAGTGACACAGACATGATTCCCAGGGTAAACCTACGATCTCCCATCTACTCGTCAAGATTTCTCTTGAACAGAGTCAGTGAGGGGCTCTGCCTCACATGGACTGGGATTCTGTTCCATAGTGTAGGGAGTCTCTGGGTGATGAATCTGTCCCTCCAACACGTCCTATTTATATCCGTGTTGAGGTTTAAGTTTCTTGCTCTCGTGGCTCTGGTGGATTTGGATTTTTTGAGGTGGAGCATGTCCATTAATTCCGGGTTGGACATGGCCTTGTATGTCAGGCACAGATCACCTCTGAGCAGATGGTATGCGACTGAATAGAGCTGGAGTTTCTTCAGTTGGGCATCGTATGACATATGTTTGAGCCCTTTTATCCTTTTAGTGAGGAACTTTTGGGGTCTTTCCAACTGCTGCAGGTGTCGGGTAAGGTACATTCCGACTGGGGCGTTGTACTCAATCATTGGTCTGATAAGTGAAGAGTACAGGGGTACAATGACCTCTCCTGATCTGGATGTGAATCCCTTCATGATCAGGTGGGCAATGTAGAAGGTCTTCCTAACCACTTTGGCAATGTGAGTGTCAAAAGAGAGGTTACTGTCAACTTGGGTCCCCAGGTCCCTTATAACTTCTTCCGTGTTTAATGGATTACCACCTATGTGGTAATTAGGGGTTACCTTGTTTTTCCCAAAGGGTATGACTATACATTTTTTGGCATTTAGCTTAAGGCCATGGCTCTGGCAGCAGTTATCCATTTCTATGAGACCTCTCTGGAGGATGTCTGTGTCTGATGGAGTGTCAATTATGGTGCCCAGTTTGCAGTCATCTGCAAATTTTGTCAGCCACAATCCCCCTATGTTTTCCTGCACTTCAGAAAAATAAATGCCAAACAAGAGGGGGCCCAGGACTGAGCCCTGTGGGACACCGCTCGTGACCGGCTTAGAGTCTGACATGGCACCAGCAACTCTAACCCTGTGTGTTCTGTCCTTGAGCCAGTTTGCAACCCATCTTGTGACATATGGGTTTACATCTAAGCTGGTGAGCTTTTCTATGATGCCCGAGTGGGGTATTGTGTTGAACGCTTTTGCTAGGTCAAGGTAGGCTGCGTGAACTGCCTTACCCTCATCAATGGCCTTAGTGACTGTTTCGAAAAAGTCGACCAAGTTCAAGAGGCAGGATCTGCCCTTGACAAAGCCAAATTGGGTAGGATCCAGTGTCTGTAGGTCCCCAATGTCTTTATTTATGAGTTCCATTATGATCCTCTCCATAGCTTTGCAGACAAGGCTCGTCAAGCTTATGGGGCGGTAATTTCCAGGGTCCATAGAAGCACCACCTTTGTGGAGTGGGACCACAGTTGCCGTACGCCATTCTTTGGGTACGTATCCTGTAGTAAGGCTAAGATAAACAGCAGCCTTATGTGTGGGTTTAGTTCCTCATTGAGTTCGTGTAGCACACAGCCGGGGACACCGTCCAGTTCCATTGATGCTGTGTTTTTTGCTTTAGAGAGAGCAGCTCTCACCTGGGCATCTGAGATGTTTGAGAGGCTAGACTCTGGTGGGATAGATATTTCTCCTTTTGGGGGGGAGGGAGAAATTTGCACTGAACCTGTCTGCCAGTATGTTGGCAATGTCTGTGGGTTCAGTGATTTTTTTATCATTTTGGACTAATTCTGAGCATATCTGGGAGTTTCCACCCAGGTTTCTAACATAGCTAAAGAAGGCCTTATGATTGTCTTTTGTGTCATTAGCGATTTTTCTCTCAAAGTTGGCCTTGGATGATTTTATGAGTGATCGTAGTTTTTTGCTAGTATTGATCAGAGATGCCTTCCCTTTTAGGGATTTTGCTCTGTCATGTAGTAGCTTTCTCCTCTTGTTGTAGAGTTTGTTTATGGCTGGGGTCCACCAGACCGGGCACCTGTCTTTGGTGGAAAGGGTCTTGATTTTATTAGGGATTGCTTGATCCATACATTCCTGGAGGTGCTCGTAGAAGGCATTTGTAAGGGTTTCAGCAGCGTGGGTTGTGGTTTCCACTGGCTCGGGGCCTTGAAGGATACCACTCCAGTCTTAAGAAGTGTGAAGTTTGCTTTTGAGAAGTTCTTCACTGTGGTCTTTTGCTGGGGTGGGGCGGATGTGGATCTCCAATGAGATTAATTTATGGTCTGATCTCACCAATGAGGGATATACTTCCGGTGTGGAGCATTTTGTCCCCATGTTTGTGATGATCAGGTCTAGTATATTTTCTCCTCTTGTGGGAATGGTGACTAGTTGTTCCATAGCATTTGAGTTTATGAACTCCAGGAACCTTTGGGCTAGGGTGTTGGGGCTTGAGTAATGTTCCCAGTCTATGTTTGGGTAGTTGAAGTCACCCAATATGATGGTGTTTGGAGAGACATTCATACTCTCCACTGTCTTCAGGAAGGCTGTGTGGGTTTCCTGAGTTTGAGAAGGTGGTCTGTAGCATGCTATAAACTGTAGGGCAGTTTTACCTATGGTTAATTGCACCTGGATGGTCTCCGATGCTTCGTGCATTGCCACTAACCTGGAGGTGTGGGTATCCTTTATGAATATGGATACTCTCCCTCCTTTTGTGGTTTGGTCCGGATTTTGGGGCCGGAACGCATGATATGAGGTATAGCCTGATAGTGCTGGGGTGCTCTCAGGAGCCTTGAACCAGGTTTCAGTCACAGCACAGACATCAATGTTCTCCATACTGAGGAGGGCTTCGAGGGTGTGCATCTTGAGGTTTAGACTTCTGGCATTGAACAGTATTACCCTTAGTTTTTCTCCATTTTTGTTTTCTAGGGCGGTAGGTTTATCATTTGAGCCTTGCCTAAAAAAGGCACTATGGGGGTGGCAAGAGCCTTTGCCAATATCCGGAAGCCCAGGGGTGACAGGTGCAAGCCGTCCCTTGTGAAGCAGCGTGGCTTGTCAAGCATGTCATCCCAGGCAGACAGACATTGGATCCCCTTAGAATGACATCAGTAATTAAGCCAATTATTAAAGCTGATAATTTTGTCTCTGTATTGTGGCATCATTCTTGGTGAGGGTAGGATACTGCTCAGGGTCAGGGTCATACCGGCCTGGGCTACATAATCTGAGAGCTCCACTATGTCTCTTTTCATGTAGTCCAGGGAGGTACGTCTCAGGTCGTTCACACCGGCATGGACAATGACTGAGTCATACTTGTACTTGCTGTGGAGTGACCTGAGTGCTTGTGTTATGTGGCGGATTCTAGCGCCTGACAGGCAGCTTACTGTGATCTTTTCCTTGTTCAGTCTGGTGAGTGGGACGTCAGTGTGTCTGACTATGGAGTCACCTATAACAAGTGTGTCTGGCATTGTGTTTGGCCTTAAGGGCTGTGACTGTTTAGCACACTGACTTTGAGAACTATGTGTTGCATGTCTTATGTCTTGAGGTGGCAGTTGCTTGGATGTCTGCTTTGGAGGCCTCTGTAGTTTTGGTAGATTTTTGATCAGTGCCTCTGAGTATGTCTTTGTGTGTTTATGTGTTTGTTTTGCAGTTGTGATAGTTCTATGTGAAACTGGGTTTGTGGTGTGCGTGGTTTCCTTCTCCTCCTGTCTGGTCTTGCCAGTCCTGAGTTGAGAGAGCTCAGCCTCCAGTTTGGCTATATAGTTGCATCTCTCACATGTATTTGTGTTTTGTGGGAGAAGGAGTGGGTTGTCTGTGTACATGAGGCAATAGTAACATTGCCTCAAGATGCCCAGATTCACCAGCTGAACAGGAGAGAATGCTAGCAACTGACCCTTCGACATGCTAGAAAAAGTGAAAAAGTTTGCTGTGTAACTGGGTCAGAAGGGACATATAGGGAAATGGGTACTCAAGGGGATTCTAGGCTAATGTAGTACTTTGTTTAGTATATAAGTACTTTACCTATATAAAAATGCTTTAGGAGCAAGTGCTGAGCTTTTGAGATAGAGAATAGACTGTTTAGATTGCAAGTAGAGAAGTTCTAAGGGAAAAATTGAAGAGCAGACTTTACGGAGCCAGAAATAGTTTAAACTTGTTTAACCAGCGCTGCCCGATGGTGCTCTATGGGCAAATCCGCGCAAAATCATGCAAAAGCGCGCTAAAGCGGGTTTTATAGCAGTGGGTTGAAAAGAGCTAGGAATTGACCCAAAATGGCCAATAGACTACAAGTTTCTGGCTGGAACCACTGCTCTATGGACAAATAGGCTGCTCAGTGCTCCCCACTCCCACTGGTGAACAAAGAACCTTCCCTTTATCCCAATAAGGATATAGAATAGCACAGGAACCAAGCCAAAGTCCAGAGATCAGCAAACTCTGAAGACTGGACTATTCTAGTTCAGTAAGGCGGGAAAACAAGATTTTTTTTTTTTTTTGCAGAAAACAGAGGAAAAACAGACAGTAAATGCTATAAATATATAAAGAAATATACCATATATATATATATATATATATATATATATTACTCTATTTAATGAAGCTACAGATAGATTCACAATATATATACATATATATATATATATATATATATATATATATATATATATATATATATAAACAAATATATTATGTATATATATATATATATATATATATATATATATATATATATATATATATATATATTATGTAATTTACTGAAGAAATAGATGCATAGACAATATATATATATATATATATATATATATATATATATATATAAACAAATATACTATATATATATATATATATATATATATATATATTACTCTATTTAATGAAGCTACAGATGCATTCACAAATATATATATATATATATATATATATATATATATGTGTATATATAGATACATAAACAAATATACTAAACATATATATATATATATATATATATATATATAAAAACAAATAAACTATATATATATATATATATATATCTATATATATATATATATATATATATATATATATATATATATATATATATATATATATATATATATATATATATATATATATATATATATTACTCTAATGAAGCTACAGATGCATTCACAATATATATACATATATATATATATATATCTATATATATTATACTATATATATATATATATATATATATAAACAAATATACCCCGGGATTCATGAACCTTGCGCCAGGCGCACGCATGGCGTAGGCGCCCCAACGCCAGACATGGCCGCCGAGTGATTCAGGTACGATCCAATCCCACGTGCACCACCGGCGTACGCCTGAGTTGCGCCACCTCCGGCGTAGGTATGTTAAACACCCCATGTGCGGTGTTGCACCATGCAAATGAAGGCAAATAGCGATCCACTAAGTGGCGCAGGCGTAGCATAACGGCACGGCAATGTAAACCAAAAAAAACGGTTTACAGTCATCCAAACATGACATAGGAGTAACGGAAGGCTGCCAACGTCAGGTGTCATACTGGTGCAACATGCCAATGGGGAAAGACACCGAGAATGTCAAAGGAAAACATGCAGAAAACGTAAATAACGACATAAATGGTATGTACGCAAAAACCAGAGCAGAACCCCAGGACATGTCCGCAGAAGGTGCGGAACAATGAATTAATATGACAATGTCATAAAAGAGCAGTATAAGACACATCAGCATCACAGCCACAATACACCATAGTATGCATGGAAAGCCACAACCACAGCGCAAGGGTTGCCAAGGAGTGGCGGCGGTGTCCGGCGCCGTAACCATGTATTAGTAGTCAATGCCATGCAAATGAGGCAGATAATACTGAATCGCAAAACCCCCGCTGGCGTAAGGCTGCATCAAAGGGCGCAGCGGTAATACACCGAGGAGTGGCCTAGAGGGAATACATGTCAATCGCAGAGGGGTGTGCCACTGTAGGAGGAAGCACATTGGAGCCCAGCAAACAGGGGCTGTACAATGCACATCACAGCATCAGCACCGGCGTGTGAGGAAATAGATGCGCTGAGAGTACAGAACGCGCACAGATGCATGTGTACGAGGATGACTACGTTCCCCAACCCAGTCATGTGACGGCCGGCCCGTCAACAACCACGGATACAGGAAGGTGATGCGGAGAATATGAGGAAATGCGGAAGCAGTGTAATTGGAGTCGTAATGAGCAATCAACACCAATCAACCCACGAAGGGCAATCGGCAGCTGACAACTCCGCATGCAGAATCCCGCAAAACAGGAAAGGGGAGGCATATGAATGCAAAGAAAGTAGGGGATGTAGCAGAATTGCAAAGAGCGAAGAACCGATACAGCACAGCCAAGTAGAGAGGTAGCATAACGGCGGCGGCAGACAAAATGCATGAGATGCCATGTGCCTGCAGGATGCACTCCAGGAAATAGTAGGTGCAACCTGCACAAACAGTAAGTTAAGGTGTAAAGCTAAACCAATGCAGGCAAGTGTAATGTAACACCAAAGGCAACAGCATTGCAGTGCCAGCGGTAAAACACGGAAGATAACACACAGATACGGCAGCACAGACACACCCAATGACATCACCGGGTGTAGAGCACAACACTATAAAGTGTGAATGCACACAACACACAGCGCGTATTCCCAAACACTGCACTTTAGGATGTAAACACACGGGGAACTTTTAAAATGTATATGTTGGGTGCTGCCATGGCCGTGATGCATCGGTATGTGTTAGAGACAGACGGAGTTGTGGAGGAGGGTGCCGACAACTACCGTAGGCCTCAGAGGAGAAGGAGAGTGTTCAGACCAAGGGCGACCTACCAGGGGCTGCAAGACCTGGAAATAGTAGAGCGTTACAGGGTGGACAGGGACACGTTACAGCAAATAGTGGAGCTGTGCCGGCCACGCCTGAGAACAAGAGACAACAGAGGGGAGCCCATCCCAGTGGACACAAAGGTATGTGTAACTTGCGAATACTGGCAACAGGTACCTTTCAAAGGCCAACCGGGGATATAATGGGCATCTCACAGGCATCAGCATCCAGGGTACTACACCAGTTTCTGGATGCCATGTTACGACATGCCCATGAGTATATATCCTTCCCCAGATCTCAGGAGGAGTTGGCTAGCAATATGCGCCACTTCCACCGTGTGGCACAATACCCGGAGGTACTGGGTGCGATAGACTGTACGCACATAGAAATCAAGTCACCACCCGGGGAGCAGGGTAGACGCTACATAAACCACAAGGGATTCCCCTCCATCAATTGCCAGGTCGTGTGCAATGCGCAGGGCATTATCATGGATGTGTTTGCTGGCAGCCCTGGAAGCTACCACGACTCCCATATCTGGCATGCCTCACAGCTGTATCAGGTATTCGCCGGGGGGGACATCACACAAGGTCACCTTGTGGGGGATGCTGGCTACGCACTGGAGCCATGGATGATGACACCCATCAGAAATGCACACACACACATGCAAGAACGCCTTAATGAGGCACACGCACAAACCAGAATAATCATAGAGCGTGTGTTTGGGATGTTGAAATCACGGTTCCGGTGCTTGGATGCATCCGGTGGAGCCTTGCAGTACTCTCCAGGCACATGTGCCCACATATTCATAGTATGTGCTATGCTACATAATATGATCCTGCGGAAACAGCTGCTGCAGGGACATAATGGTGTAGGGCCACCAAGCCCGCCACAACTGCCAAGGCAAGCACAGGCACAGGGCGTTCAGCGCCATGAACACACTGTGCCAGCCCCAGTAGGCAGACGGAGGCGTACCCAATATGCCTATGCCTTGGCAAAGAGGGAACGTATAGCACATACTCTGACAGCGTAGGCCCCATGGACTGACACCTCCCTACCTGCACACACAGTGCAATGGACGGCACACAAACATGGCCGCCCATAATGTGTACTGTATGTGCGGTCCCATGTGTGACTCCAACATAGGTAGCACCCAAACACTGCACACCCAACAGCCAGCGGAGCATGGAATGCCAACACCTCAACCGCACGCGGGTCCGACAGCAGACGGCGTAGCCGTATGCTGCCACGTTCGGCACAAGGTGTCTACATATGTACATATGTGCATACACAGATATGGAGATAGATATCATTACACACGTAGAAATATATGTACACATACACAGATATAAAGTACAACAGGTTCAACAGGGAATCACAGGGATGCAAGGTGACAGAGAAGTAAGACGCAAAATCTCTACATAGTAAACATAGTGAACGACAACCCGACTATCCGGGAGGGTGGACAGAGCAGGGAACGCTACCCATGGAAAGGTCAACCTACGGAAATGCATATTCGCGAGTTGGGACGATCGCCAGACCACGGTACAGTAACAGGACATGTGCGGGGAATATTCTAAGGATATGAGGGCGGAGGTAGACACCGCCGCCGGCGATGCGGTCAACGTAGGTACTGTGTGCAGCCGTCCCTGCGAAAGCGGCAGTATGTGTATGTGTGAGGTGAGGGTGTCGTGTGTTCCGCTGTGCGGGTGTAATGTGCGTGCCACTGTAAAATGTGTATGTAGTTGACATGTGACAGGCGGAGTGGAATAACATGTGTAGGCATACAGTATAGGAACCACAGGCGTATGTACAGCAGTACCCACAAAGTAGTACAGAGAGCTCCTCACTGGCTAGGCGTGGCGACGTAAAACGATGCAAAGCGGAAATGTCCCAGAATGTACCACAGGAGTAAAGCCAGCAGGAGATGCAAAGGACGCATGTACAAACCATGACCGTATGTATGGCGCCGATATGGTAATGTCAACACGATACATCGGCAACTTTACACAGCATCAGTCATGTACCACGGAAATACGCATGTGCTCCCCTGGCACCGATCGTGGCCACGTACCGTCCCGTAAATACCGCTGTGTGTTCCACGAGTGTTAAACAAGCAATCGCCACCCGAATAGGTGGCAACCGGTAGCATACAGGCCGTCCCAAGTACAGGACCACAATGACCGTAACCATCCGTGACAAAATGCCAAGGGATAGTAAGCACGTACGAACAACCGCAGATATACTACTGATGTGACGGAGGAATACATGCAGGAAGCACACATGCAGGCGATACCGACACCAGACGACATCAACAAAACCAACACTCCTAGAACAACAGACAGGTAACCTGCAGCTCCCCAAGCAGGGATGGAGCACACACACAAGCATACCGTGTATGTATAAATGCAAGGGCCACAACCCGTACCTGTCACCCACAGCCGCCGATATACCCCATCGCACAAATCAAAGGGATACTAGCTGAAATAGCAGCAAAAACATACAGGCAGTCAATGACAGCGGCATACCTGCAACATCTCGCGTGGGAAACACTATCAGCAGCGGATGCATACCTGCATCCGTTGTGTACATGAATACAAGAGCTATGTTACACATCCGAATGCACAACGCCAACGACAGACGCCGCCAGGACACGGACACCCACATGTTGAACATAATACCATACTCAACACACACAATCCACGGCTAACACCACAGCGAAATGTACCTGACGCCACACATAGCGGCTGCAGTCACACATAACATAACACAATACATACCATCCCCACGAAGGTAGTGCAAAGAACCAACAGCCAGACGAGGAATGAACCATGCCCTAGTTCTGACGCGTACCGTATGAATGGAGGAGATGCATAGGTGATATGCGCATAAGTACACACCGAGGAACAGCTATTGGCGTGATGAACCCACATGCCGCAGGTGACGACGGATATAAGGAAGACTCCCAGGATATTCAAACTGTATGTTCATACCGAACAAACACTTTATTGTGAAACAAACTGTTTTGTTGTAACCAGCGAGATTCCAGCGGAATACGGAAAACAACACAGGAAAGGTATGTCGAACCCACGAGATGTACTGGTGTATAATGCATGATATGTATGACGAATCTGCACTGTATGTGAACTGTGTTTGTAAGTAAAGATACCTGTCCATAAAGCAGAGAGTGGTGAAAGGTGGTTATGTAGTGCTAATCCGCGGAGCATACCAACGACTGTGGACAACGTGTGCACAGCAGTGGGACATCATGTACACAGCCGGGATAACTCAAGGGCTGCCATAGGGATTTAAAACACAGAACAATGCCACCACCCACGCCGATGCTGGCAGTGGATGTCCAACAATGAAGTGCCACAGCAGGGGATAGGACATGTATGTATAGTGTCACAGCACACATGTGTATGGGCATATACCGTCGATGTCATACGGAATGTGCGCACGACGTGCACATATGCCTCGCAGTACGGGTGACTATGTCAAGTATGTGTAATGTAAAGCTGTCATGATGGATATGTTCAGACATCATACACAGTATCACAGGCATAGCATGCATGATGGAGGTATGGCCTAGTGTTATGTACATAAACAGGATATGTATGGCCTGCACATATGGGACAGAGTAGTAGTAGAATAGCCACCTGAAATGGAAGGAACAGCAAGTAACCATGTCCAAACGATCTGTAGCAGGTGCAATGTGTGCAACAATGACGTCCGGCAGGTCCGTGTGTAAACACATGTGCAATGTACACAGTAGTGTCACCCCCCCATGGTAGTGTCCACTGAACAGCAGAGGTGGATGTCAACTGCATGTCTACACAGTACTGCCACTGTGGTGGTACCATGTGTATGTGTCACCCTATCAGCAAGGGAGCTATCACATGACCAGTGTCACAGTGTGTCCCTGTGGGATGTGCACAGGACCTATGTCCCACAGCATGGTGTGTGTCCAGTCTGCGGAGGTCACACAGATGCCCAGGCTGAGCAATGTGGCATGTGTGCACATATGCAGGAGTGCTCCATTCACCCTGCCCACTGCAAACGACATGTAGGAGTACTACATGCATCAGTAATGCGGAGAACATGGCCCATGGCAGAGTAGATGACATCCCTGTGTAAGTGGTATGCAGGTGAATACAGATGTGTTCCCGTCAGTCATCTGCATATGTAAACTGT
>NC_056745.1:783740473-783770473 GCF_019279795.1 Protopterus annectens
CCAGTATTAAAAACCTGTTGATTGTCTTGTAATTTTTTTGCCACTGAGTCATGTAATCCAGCAGCCAGACTCCTCTCCCTGCCCAGTTTCACCTGATAGTCCTTTTCCCCTGTTTCTAACTTTTTCTTTCCCCTCCTACATATCCTTGTCTTGGTTATCTTTTGTATTTTTCCTTCTGCCCACTAGGTGGCAGTACAATCCAGCTTTGTGCCCTCGCTGTCTTGCCCACTTGTGCTGGCTTTAGCTCAATATAATTCTCTTTTCTTCTATTTCTCATCTCTTGCCCTGCTGCTTTTCCTCCTAGCCCCTACTCTTCTCATCCTTTACCTACTTTAGACTATATCCACTTCTAGCTCCCTTGCTTCATTATCCTCTCTCCTACACCATACCTGCTCTACTAGAAGCTACATACCTGTTACTCTGTCTCCTTCTCTTTGCTCCTTACTGATTGTCTCCTCTGTCTCCTCTGAATCCTCCACCACTTGGTCTGACCCACTCCGTTCGCCCTACGGGCTCACTCCACTCCCCTACCCTTACCCCAATTCACACCCACCCCCAGTGCTGTTAAACTTAAACATCTCTGACCACACCCACTTAACTACTCAGCCTATCCCATTAGACTACTTCTTATCAACCCCACCCCTTCTCCAATTCTCTCTATGACTAACCCCACCTTTCAATAAATTTACTTTTATCCCTCTACTTCTCTGTTACCCCTCCCATAAGTCACCTCTCATCTATACTACCTTAAATTTCTCTTATCTTTACTTTGTTTAACCCTCTACATAATCTCTTAACCCAACTATCACAAATGACCTTCTTACTTAACTGTACTCTTAAGAACTTTCTTCTTATTACTTCTTCAATAATATTCCTAACTTCACCCTATGACCTAACCTACTACGAACATCTCTCTTTAATTAATGATGAACCTTCCCATCAACAAACATTACCTATCACACAGCTCAACTTCTTCTCCCATAGTAATATAACCTCTACTTCAGTTTACCTACTCCCAAGGTTTCTTAGATCTTCCCATGTTACTTACTTCTCCAGCAAGATAAGCCCACCCAAGTACCTTAAAAGCATAAAGACTTTACTAAAATATCCCACTCAACTTCTATTAGATGGCGATATTCATCCTAATCCATGCCCAAAGCCTCCAATCTACAATAACCCACAACACGAAACAACTAATTGTGTCTCTACCTCTATAAAACTAGGTAATTCTCTTAGAATAGCTCAACTCATCATCCGTAGCAATAACAATAAACTTACTCAACTGCATGCCCTCTTACAGGTGCATGCATTTGATATCCTTTGCCTTACAGAAACTTAGTTGAAACCCTCTACTCATGAATTAGAAATAACCCCACCTGGATATAACATCCTAAGATGTGACCGTACCACCAAGAAGGGTGGAGTTGTCGCTATCTTATACAAATCTGAACTTCTAATTTCATGCTTTAATGTGTTACTCCCCTCTAATACCAATGCAGAAACCCTTACCATTAAACTCCAACTTAATAAATCTAAATCTGTTTATATAATCTGCACCTACATCCCTCCAGGAAATAATATTAACACTCTTGAAAAGATTCTCAGTAGCCCTTCTACCCTAGTACCTCAAGAAACTATTGTTAGGTGATTTTAATATTGACTGGACTACCTGTAACTCTCCTAATCCTAACTCCCACATAAATCTTTATGGCTTCACTCAAATAATAAACACCCCCACAAGAATCCACAAACCTAGTAATAAAGAAGCTACTCTTGACTGGATACTTATAAATAGTCATCCTGAAACCTATACTTCTGGAACACTTCCAGATGACCTTAGTGACCATGTACTTACCTATATAACAAAACAAAAGGCTCATACACCAATTAATAACACATTTATAACCTATCGTTCCAAAAAACACTTTAAAGCAGAGAGCTTTCAGAACAAACTAAAGGCCTGTAACTGGTCACCTCTGAAACAACTCTATCTAGATGAAGCAGTTTCTTACTTTAATACCAAGTTCCAACAAATCCTAGATCTCCATGCCCCCCTTTGCTCTTCCCGAGTTAGGACTATAACAGCCCCATGGCTCACAAAACAAACAAAGGACAAAATACTCCTACGGAACAAAATATGGGCCTGATGGAGAGCCACTAAGAGCTCTGCTGACCACCTATATCTTAAACAGCTAAGAAATGCAACCAAGAATGACATTATCTTAGAAAGAAAAACTACTATCTCCACCTTCAACAATCACACCCAAATAACCCTAAAAAGTTTTGGTCAGGCATTAATAAACTTCTCCATCCAGGACATACCAATACTCTAGCCCCATCTTCAGTTCCGCATAATAACCCTTTGCAAATAGCAGATACCTTTAATAATTACTTCACAGAAACTATACAAACTCTTGCAAACACAATATCTCCCATTTCCCCCAGCACTTTACAAAACACAGACAGTTCAGTGCCTCCCTTCCATATACAACCTGTGACAACATCCTTTATCTGCAAACTCCTTCAAAAACTCAAACCTTGCACCCCTTCTGCTGACCACCTACCAGCAGAATATCTTCAAATAACTTCCAAAGTCATAGCATATCCCATATCCATCCTTATAAACCGAACAATCATAGAAGGTAACATCCCATCCATATGGAAAGTCTCCCATATAATCCCCTTACATAAAGGAGGCAAATCCACTGATATCTCCAACTTCCAACCAATTATATTACTCTCTCCACTAGCCAAAATAATGGAAAAATGTTTCTGAAACCACACAAAAGACCAGTGAAAACAGCTCTACTTTCCAAAATAAGAATTTAATAAAAACCTTTTAGTTGTCTCTCCTCTCCTAGCTGGCTGCAAGCCTTTACAGAGTAAAAAAGTAAAGCTCACTCACACAGTCCTTTTATACAGCTGCCATATCAATTAACAATTCATTACATAATAAAATCAGTTCCTAATTGTTAAGCTAACAATTAACCCATGAAGTTCTGCCAATTGCACTCTTTATTCATTCCTAATGGCTGCAAAGTTTCATATTTCATTATTAAAATTGCTTCCTTTCTTCTTAAAATCTTTTTCAATACATTTTCATCTCCATATCTGTTATATACTTATTCCAAAATAGTGACTTTCATATTGTCTATTATACCCCCATGTTCTGAATGAAAATGTTCTGCCACTGGGCTGCTCATCTTCCTATTTTTAACATCCCTAACATGTTCTTTTATTCTCTCAGCCAGACTTCTTTTAGTTTCCCCAATATAGCCTTTGCCACAAAAGCATTTTATAAGATATATAATTATTAATATTTATTAATGGAAAAATGTATTCACCATCAACTACTCCAACATCTGCTCCACAATAACTTACTTGCCAACTGTCAGCACGGCTTTAGGCCCTTTCATAGAACAACTACCGCCCTTCTATCTTTTACTGACTGCATTGGCAAGAATCGAAATAATAACTCTCTATTCATTGACCTATCAAAAGCCTTTGATATGGTTAACCATTACTTACTAATCAATGTCCTAAAAGCCCAATCTCTTGACCCATAAGCAATACTCTGGTTTACATCCTATCTAAAAAATAGACAACAAGCAGTGCTCTGGGACAATAATCTCTCCACACCCCTCCCTGTAAACATTGGAGTCCCTCAAGGCTCTATCCTTGGCCCTCTTCTATTTTCCATCTTTATTAATGATCTAAATACTGCTGTTCCTCAAGCCACATGCATACAATACGCTGATGATTCTACCTTAATCTGTACTGCTAAGTCATCTATCTCTCTTCAGACCCTTACTCAAGCAGTTTTTAACACCGTTGAAAATTGGTTCACCCATCACTTCCTCCTCCTTAACCCTAAAAAACAAAATTATTACTTTTTGTCCCAACTCAAAAGTCACCAGAGTTCCAATTCACAAATATCTCTAACAATGGAACTACTATTTCCCCTGACACTACTACACGTCTACTGGGTATAACCTTAGATAATAACCTCAGCTTCGACGAACATATCAACAATACTATACAGACTGTCAATAAAAAACTAGGCTCTCTGTATAGAATCAAACCCTTCCTCACACCACTAGCTAAAACCTCCATTGCCCAAACTCACCTAACTTCTACTCTATTCTATGCTTCCGCCATATACATCAATCTATCAAAACACAATCTAAGCAAGCTTGAAACTAGCTATAATAACATAGCTAGATTTGTCACTGCCACCCCTTTCAGAACCCACCACTGTCACAACCTTAAACAACTTGGATGGTCAGAACTACAAAACCATCCACTGTATAAGCAACTGCTTGTCTCACATAATATTCTTCATCACCCAAACAATACCCCAATCCTCTCCAACCTGATCTCCCCATATAGAAATCTTGCAACACTTCACTCAACAAATAAGCTATTAATCTCCAATATTAAATCAAATAATAAAGCTGGGGACTCACTTTTTACTAACATTGTGAATAAAATCTGGAACAATCTTCCTAGTTCACTCACGTATCTCTCATCCACACCACTCTTCAAGAAACATCTCAAAGAACATCTGAAATTTCATTGACTTTGTCCCTGTTCTAAACCAGACTAAACCCTACTTTTTCCCCCTTAATGCTCTTTTTTCTATACCCCTTCCTTCCAACCTTTGTCCCCTCTACAGCTTTAATCAATAGAATATAACCTTATTCTAGCCCTTGTGATTCTTGCCTTCTTCTGCTCTCTCTCTTTCTCTTTCTCAGACCTACTAATCATTATTTTCAGAATACTGAATGTCCTTGTACTCAATTGTATTTTAAACCTTGCACAGCCTGTGAGCTATTATTCACAGAAACAATTTTTGATTCTCTTAAATCTTTTTAAATTTCTTTGTATTTGAATTTAGTCATTTTTTAACTATTGTAATCTTTTTTGTTATTTACTAATGCTTGGAGCTTATCTCCCTGGGCCTCTACTGAAAATGGACATGTATCCAGCTAGACTAGCCCAGCCAACAAATGTAAAATAAATAAATTAAATAAATAAATATATATATATATATATATATATATATATATATATATATATATATCTATATCTATATCTATATATATATATATATATATATATATATATATATATATATATATATATATATATATATATATATATATATATATATATATATTCATGATGGCTTGCATGGAGTCTAAGAGTAGTGTAAGACTCCATGCAGCCATAGCGATCCAGGAACAGCCTATATTTGCGTGTAAGAGAGCACCTAAAATGGCTCTTACACAGACAGGGTGTGGATATGCTAATTACCTCACTTGCAGCCGAAAGGCATGCAAATGAGATAATCTAGCGATCCAGGAAGCAGAAACCTGCCCATGTAAGAGCCGTGTTATCTGCAGAAATGTACTCAGTTGACAACTGAGTGCCGTTCTGCAAATAACAAAATGGAGCCTTGTCAGCTCCAAATAAAGGTTGCATATGTTCGAGGCAGCATGCCAATGGCCATATATGTGGCCATTGGCAGAGTACCCCGATTCAAAAATGAGATAAAATTTTTTTTTTTTCAGTGATCGACAATGTTTAAACATAGCGCAGTGCCGCGCAAACGCATGAATTTACAATGTAAGGGAATAACAGTCTGAAAACAACATGGCCACCGAGTAGGGGTTGCTAAGGGGGGAAGCTGAGTGTAAGACATTTAACTAAGCATTAATAGGCAATCCTATGTAAATGAGTGGTAGGATAGTGAATCACACTGTAACATAGCAAATGAGCACATTCCCTGGAGTGTAGGAGTAGCATAAGGGGGAGTAACAGAGTAGGAGACAGGTGACATCACAGGGGGGTATGTATGAAAGAAATGAAGCTCATTGGAGCACAGTGGCATGTAAAAAATGTCAGTGACACATCATGGAAAGAGGAGTGTCAACAAGTAGGCATGGGAAAGCAAAGAAATGGAAGGTGTACACTATGGATAACACCAAAGTTTCTTGCTGGGTGTGCATGTGCATGTGTGCGCGCCTGGATGGGCGAGTAACATAGCGTGTGCGCGTGTAAGCGTGAGTGCACGCGTTTAAGCTAGAGTAAACATGTAGGAGCCTGTTTAAAGACCTGTAAGCTTGTTTGTGCTAATGTGCACACGGTTTAACCCAAATAAGCAGATTCTAGTCCGTCTAAGTATGTGTGCGCACGTGTTAGCCGCTGTGAGAGTGTTTGCACTTGTATGCTCCTTGCTCCTCCCTGAGGAAACAGAAAGGAAAAAGGGAGCAGAAGAAATAGTAGGAAGCTAGCAGGGAATACTGGCAGAGGTAACAGGTGAAAATAATCAGAAGCAGGCAATTACACAGGCAGAACAGTAGCCCAGCCCAGCACTTAAAACTCTGCAAACAACAGTGCAGTATGTTTCTCTCAAGAGACACTGCAACAGAGGAGTAAGCTATTAGAAGTGAAAACTGAAAAAGCTTCACTCAGACCAAAAATTCTAGGGGCTGCCATATCTGTTATAAGGAGACATATGTAACATGCTGAGGGTGGTGACTATGCAAATGCTGCCGGACAACCCACAGTGAGGAGATGGAGAAGAGTGTACAGGCCCAGGGTCACCTACCAGGGGTTACATGAGATGGAAATAGTGGAGCACTATAGAGTGGACAGAGACCTCTTACAGCAAATTGTTGAACTGTGCAGGCTACGCCTCACACACAGAACCAACAGAGGGGAACCCATCCCAGTGGAAACCAAGGTATGTGTTGGCCTAAGAATACTAGCAACTGGTACCTTCCAGAGACCAACTGGTGATATGATGGGTATATCACAGGCATCAGCATCCAGGATACTGCACCAGTTCCTGGATGCCATGTCAGCACATGTCGGTGATCATGTATATTTCCCCAATTCCCGTGAGGTATTGGCCAGCAATATGCGTCTCTTCCAGCAAATAGCGGAATACCCTGAGGTAGTGGGTGCAATACACTGCATGCATATATGCATCAAAGCACCAGCTGGTGAGCGGGGTAGGGCCTACATTAACCGCAAAGGCTTCCCCTCCATCAACTGCAAGGTCGTGTGTGATGCCCAGGGCATAACAATGAATGTGTGTGCTGGCTGCCCTGGAAGCTACCATGATTCCCATATCTGGCATTTGACGCAGCTGTACTAGACATTTGCCAATGGGGACATCCCACATGGTCACTTAGTGGGGAATGCTGGCTACGCACTGGAGCCATGGCTGATGACAGCCATCAGAAATGCACACACACCTGAACAAGAATGCCATAATGAGGCACATGCACAAACACGAAATGTAATCAAGCGTGTGTTTGGGTTGCTAAGTCACGGTTCCGGTGCCTGGACACATCTGGTGGAGCCTTGCAGTACTCACCAACTACATGTACCCAAATTGTCATGGTATGTGCTATGCTACATAATATGATTCTGTGAAAACAGCTGCAGCAGGACCAGCATAGGGCAGGGCCAAACAGCCCCCCACTATTGCCAAGGCCATCACAGGCAGAGCATGACTCGGAGGAGGAACAACCTGAGCCTGCCCCAGTAGGCAGAAGGAGGCGTGCCCAGTATGCATTGGCCTTGGCAAAGAGGCAACGCATAGCACATACACTGGCTCAGTAGGAACCCTGGAAATTATACCTCTCTCTGACTCACACATATAGTAAAACGTATGCCTAAGTTGACACAACCTGCTTTCAAATATGTACAGGGAGTGTAGTATGTGCATCCAACATAGACAGCCCTGCAGCACCACCTGAGGCATGATTGCCATGTGTTAAGCAATGTAACACCATGTAGTATATGCAAACTTGATGACCCTGACTAACATCCTACCCTCACCAAGCATGATGTCACAATGTGAAGACAAGATGATCACTTACAATAATTGGCATAAGTATTGCTTTTAGTCAAAGGGGATCCAATGCCTGTCAGCCTGGGATGACATGCTGAGCAAGACACAACACTCCACCTGCTATGGATGGCTTGCACCTATCACCCTGTCCTTTTGGATACTGGCAATGGCTGTTGTCTCCCCCACCGTGCCTTGAATAGGTAAGGCTCAAAACACAAACCCACCTCCACAGGTATCACAAGGGATAAGAACCTAGAAGTAATGCTACCCAATGCCAGACATCTAAACTGCAAGATGCATGCAGTCCAAACTCTCCTCAGCATGGAGAATGTTGATATCTGTTCTGTAACAGAAACCTGGGTCAAGGCTCACAAGAGCACCTTAACACTACCAGGTTACACCTCATACCATGCTTTACAGCCCCAAAACATGGAACAAACTACAAAAGGAGGGTGACTATCAATAATTGTCAATGATAACCACACCCCCAGGGCAAGTAACAGTGGCTAAAACTGCCTCCAAGTTAGTAGCCTGCTACAGACCACCCTCCTAACTCCAGGAACTGCACTTGGCCTACTTTAGAACACATGAAAATATCAAGGTCTCTCCAAACAACATTATATTGGGTGACTGAAAATACTCAAACATAGACTGGGAGCATTATTCTAGCTCCAACACCCTAGGCCAAAGGTTCCTAGAATTCATAAACCAAAATGCTATGGAACAACTTACCAATCCCACAAGAGGGGTAAGCATACTGGATGTGATAATCAGCAACATGGGTACTCTATGCCCAAGATGAGAAGTGTATCCCTCACTGGTAAGATCAGACCATAGAGTAATCTCACTGGACATTCACATCCTGACCCCAGTCCCCGGGCAGAAAACCACAGTGAAAAACATGTGTAAAGCAAATGTTGCACACCTCCAAACTGAGGTGGAATCCATTAAAGGCCTTCTGCCTGTGGAAAATATGGGCCAGACCTCAGAACCCTTTATAAATGCATTCTATGAACACATTCAGGAATGCATGGATTATGCAATCCCAAATAAAACCAAGAACCAATCTCATACACGCAGGCATCTGGCCTGGTGGACCCCAGCCATTACCAAACCATGCAAGAGAAGGAGGAAGCTACTACATGATAGAGCAAAACCCAAAAAGGGAAGTAATCACTGATCAGTATTATGGTAAAAAAATATGGCCACACATAAAATCCTCTAAGGCCAAATACAACATGTTGAATCTGGGAATCTTGAGGCAATGTTACACCTGCCTCATGTACACAGACAACCCCCTCCTCTCCCCAACAAATACAAATATATGTGAGAGATGCACCTATTTAGCCAAACTGGAGGCTGAGCTCTCTGAACTCAGTACTTGCAAAAACAGTCAGGAGGAGAAGATAACCACACACACCACAAACCCAGTCTCGCATAGACCTATCACAACTGCAAACCAAACACATAAACACAAAAAAACATTCCTGGAGGCTCTGATTAAAACCTACCAAAACAACAGAGGCCTCCAAAGCAGACACCCAAGCAACCACTACCTCAAAACATAGCACATGCAACACATAGTTCACAAAGTCAGTGTGCCAAACAGTCACAGCCCTTAAGGCCAAACAACATGCCTGATACACTTGTAATAGGTGACTCCATAGTCAGACACACTGATGTCCCGCTCACCAGACTGAACAAGGAAAAGGTTATAGTAAGCTGCCTGTCGGGTGCCAGAATCTGCCACATAACACAAGCACTCAGGTCACTCCAAAGCAAGTACAAATATGACTCAGTCATTGTCCAAGCCAGTGTGAATGACCTGAGACATACCTCCCTGGACTACATGAAAAGAGACATAGAGGAGCTCTCTGATTATGTAGCCCAGGCTGGTATGACCCTGACCCTGAGCAGCATCTTACCCACACCAGAAATGCTGCAGCCATGTCAGACTACAAACCAGCTACAACTGGCATCCCACAAGGCTCACTCCTGGGACCTCCCTTGTTTGGTATATATTTCCAAGAGGTACAGGCCAACATGGAAGGACTGTGTCTGAACAAGTTTGCAGATGACTACAAACTGGGCACCATATCTGACCCTCCAGCTGACACAAGTATCCTACAAAACGGCCTCATAGAAACAGACAACTGGTGCCAGAGCCATGTCATCAAGCTAAATGCAGAAAAGTGTATAGTCATCCCCTTTGGAAAAACAGTAAGTGCCCACCAATTACCACTTAGGTGTTACCCCATTAAGTACTTTAGAAGTAATAAGAGACCTGGGGACACAAGTTGATAGAAATTTTGCATTTGACAACCATGTGGCCGTAGTGGTTAGAAAAACATATTATATACCCACCTAATCATGAAGGTATTCACATCTAGATCAGGGGAGGTCACCATGCCTCTTCAGTCATCCTTCATCAGCCCTGACCATAACCAGACACCTCCAGCAACTGGAAAGACCCCAGAAGTACCTCACCAGGAGGATCAATGGGCTCTAACAGATGCCATGTGTTGCCTGATTAAACAAACTGCAGCTCCACACAGTGCCATACTCCCTGCCCAGAGGCGATCTGTGCCTGATGTATAAATCCAAGCTGGAATCAATGCACATGCTGCACCTTGTAAAATCTGAATGCCAGTGAGCTATGCACATGAGAGACCTGAATCTCAGCACTGACATAAATAGGACATGCTGTAGTGATTGATCCATAACCCAGAAGCTCTCTCCACTCTTGAGTAAACTCCCAGTCCAGGTTAGCCAGAGAGCCCCTCATTGACTCTCTTCTAGAGGAATCTTGATGAGTGGATGGGAGATGGTAGGTTTACACTGGGTATCACTTTTATGTCACAGGTAGACAGAGGCACAGTATACTAACCTTGAAAAAATTCATGGCAAACTCCAGTTAAAATGTGTGTTGAAGGACAAACACACTGACTAGCATTAGAAATGGCCTAGGGCACATAGCTAGTGTTTGTCAATGTCTACCCAAGTTGCAGAATATACTACTAATGTTGGACAAGCCTGGTTTAAGTAGTCCATAGCTGAACAAAATGCAACATGGTCATATTTGCACAACTGGCCCTTAACCAGTCTGGTGTGCTCAGTATGAATATTTAAAGCAGTGATAGGACTGAAACCCAGGATACTGTCCACCACAGTGAAAGTACTGAACCAGTACACTATACGATATTACAGTGTTTGGTCAGTATGAAAGAATGTGGACAACTGTATGCAAACTATCCCATGGAAACCCTGGAGGCACAGCATAATCCCTGTTGGGTTCAGACACAAAGCAGTTGGGCAGTAAGAACACAACACAACATGATTTCCAACACACAACTATAAATGTGAAATATTGTTGAAGTTCACACACAACCACAAATGTAGTAGACCTCAGATCTCAACATATGGAAAGCTCACACTGGGCATGCTCGCACACTTTGATAAATGAGACATATGTCAGGCAACAAGCCATGGAAAGCCTGAAATGGGCATGCTCACACACTTAGGCCATGTCTCAGTATAGCAATTGGCCACACATATTTGGCATTTGTATGTGTTAAGCCAGGAAACTCCCACAATACAGCAATCTGCCCAGTGCACACAGTTAAATGACAACAGAGACATAAGTAATATAGTGGATCCCTCTCATATTCAAACATCTTCCACAGATACACAAGCTGTTCATAGAAACAGGGAAAGCTATGGCAATAAAGACCTGCAAACAGTTTATCAGCAACAAATATTGTGCATCTGAAACTTATACATATGGGTGTAGAGGTCAATACTAGGCTGTTTGCCCCAGGGAATACATAAGCTTAGCCAGAGTGTATTTGGTGTCTGCCTCCCCAGTACAGTAGGCTACTGTGCCTCTGTAAACTAGGTCACAGAAGGCACCGTTTAAGGCTAGTGTGCTGTGCCTCCATCAAGCAGGGACACAGTGGAGATCCCAGAGGTTGAATTTGCAATGTCACATCCATGTGGCTGGAGTTTGCTGTAAGAGGGTTGGCGAGGAGTTATAACATTAATTGGGATTCAATTCCAGACTGAGAGGAGCCTTATCTGCAGTGTCTGGACAATTTCACTGTCAACACTTGCAAGTGATGATTTTGAGGGATTGAAGTGTCTTGCCAATACTGTTCAGAGATGTCCTCCCTCTGTGGGATATTGCTCTGTAATGTATTAGCTCCCTCCTTCTGTTGTACAGCTTATATATGGCTCATGTAAACCAGACAGGTCTCCTGTTGTGGAGGAGTCTTGGTTTTATTTGGGATAGCATGATCAATGCAAACCTTCCAGATGCTCATCGAATGCATTTGTCAAGGATTCTGCATATTGGCCTGTATAATCCTCCAGCATTGGGTCCTTTGAAGTATTCCACCCCAGTCTTCACAAGTGCAAAGTCTTTGTTTGCAGTGATTTCCTTGCCTGGGGGTGGGGATGGGATATGGATGTCCGGGGAAAGTTGGTTATGGTCAGATATTAACAATGGTGGTCTACCTCTGGTGTGGAACATAGAGTCCCCATGTTGCTATTGGTCAGGTCCAATATGTGTTCCCCCTTCTGGCTGTGGTGATTGGTCCTGCCATATCACATGGATTTATAAATTGTAGTGGCTGTAGGGTGATGTTGTTGAGGCCTGAGTAGTTACCCCACTCAATATTCCTGTACCTGAAGTTAACCACTGTAATGATGTATGTGAACACCTTCATATCCTACACTGTTCCCAGGGAAGCCAAGTGTGGTTCCTGGATATGGGAGGGGAGGTCTGAACTGGTTATGTTATGTGTTACAAGTACTGTGGTCATGAAGCATCGTATAAAACATAACCTGGCAGTGCTGATGTGCATATGTGACCCTGAAGTAGGTGTCTGTTAATGCATATATATGCTATCCCCCATACTGACGGATAGTAATAGATGTACATACCTCTGTCTAAATAATGATGTCAGCACCCTATAAATACTACAGGAGAAAAGAAAGCACCCAGTAATTTGTATAGCACACTATGCTAATGCGTTTCTCTCAAGTGTCATAACATAGTTAGGAAAGGGTTTGAATCCTGCAAATGCTCAGTGTGTGTTTTGGAAAGGCAGGGTGTGTGCAATTCTCTTTGAAAGAAATGGCCCTTTTGGCAACTGGAAGAACACACTACATGATGTACATTCCTCTTTCGAAAGACTGATGATGTCAGCACCCTATAAGTATAGCAGGAGAAGAAAAAACCTCCCAGTAATGTGACTAGCGCGCTCTGCTAATGCATCTCTTTTAAGTGTCATAACATAGTTAGGTAGGGGTTTGAATCCTACCAATGCCAGGTGTGTTTTTGTCACACAGTTTGTCAATGTGTGGTGGGTGTTGCTTTTATTATTGTATGACATATATTATAGCAGTAATTTCAATGCACACATGAGGTATGTGTGTGCCACATAGAGATATGTACCTGTGACCTTAAATAGTTCCTATGTGTGAAGCCTGCCTTGTGAATACATGGAATTTGCATTACACAACTTTTTCACTGTGGTTTTCTGTGCAGGGGTTGGGGTTGGTATGTGAATATAGTGGGAATACTCTATGGTGTCATCTTACCATTGAGGGATACACTTCTGGTCTGGAGCATAGAGTCCACATGTTGGTGATGATCAGGTGCAGTATGTTTTCCCCTCTTGTGGGAGTGGTAACAAGTTGTTCCATATCATTTGAGTGTATGGATTCTAGGAACCTTTCGCCTAGGGTGTTGGAACTACAGTAATGCTTCCAGTCTATGTGTGGGTAGATGCAGCTGCCCAATATAATGTTGTTTGGAGACACCTTCATATATTCATGTGTTCTTAAGTAGGCCAAGTGGGTAACCTGTGTTTAGGAGGGTGATCTGTAGCAGGCTATGAACTAGAAGTCAGTTTAACCCACTGTTAGTTGCACGTGGATAGTCTGTGATGCTTCATGCTGTGGCAAACCCCTGGGGTTGTTTGTATCCTTGACATTTATTGAGACTCACCCTCGTTTCATAGTTAGTTCCGTGTTTTGGGGCTGTCAAGCATGGTATGAGGTGTAACATGGTAGTGCTAGGGTGCTCTTGGGAGCCTTGAACCTGTTTTCTATTACTGCACAGATATCAACATTCTCCATGCTGAGTAGAGTTTGGACTGCATACATCTTGCGGTTTACATGTCTGACTTTGAGTATCATTACTTCCATTTTCTTATCCCCTGTGCTACCTATGTAGGTGGGTTTGTGTTTTCAGCCTTACCACCAGAATGCAAAGATGTGCAGACTTTACACTTTTGTAATTAATAGTGGTGTATAAAAAACTACAATGACAATCACACTGTTAATGCATCAGACATGCTGGGATATACCCACAATGATATAATTATACTGTACTGTTAACAACATAGGTTAATAGGTTCATACTAGGCTATCTGCCCTAGGGCATTTATAAGCCTAGCTAGAGTGTGTTTGGCTTTAGCCACCCATTTTAAATTAATTTTGCTATGCCCTTTTTCAAGGTTAGTATACTGTGCTTCTGTCTAACAGTGACACAGAAGTGATGCCCAGGGTAAACCTACAATCTCCCATCCACTCATCAAGATTCCTCTTGAAGAGAGTCAATGAGGAACTCTGCCTAACCTGGACTGGGATTTTATTCCAGAGTGAAGGGAGCATCTGGGTTATGAATCTGTCCCTCCAGCATGTCCTATTTATTTCAGTGCTGAGTTTCAAGTCTCTTGAGTGCGTAGCTCGATGGGATTTAGATTTTCTGAGGTGCAGCATGTCCATTAATTCCGGGTTGGACATGGCTTTATATGTCAGGCACAGATCACCTCTGAGCAGGCAGTATGCCACTGAGTAGAGCTGGAGTTTCTTAACTGGGCAGCATATAGCATCTGTTTGAGCCCTTTGATCCTCTTGGTGAGGTACTTTTGGGGTCTTTGCAGTTGCTGCAGGTGTCTGGTAAGGCACATCCCAAAAGGGGCATTGTACTCAATTATGGGCCTGATGAGGGATGAGTAAAGAGGCACAATGACCTCCCCTGATATAGATGTGAATCCCTTCATGATTAGGTGGGCTATATAAAATGTTTTTCTAACCACTTTGGCCACGTGGTTGTCAAATGAGAGATTGCTATCAACTTGGGTCCCTAATTACTTCTTCTGTACTTAATGGGTTACCACCTATGTGGTAATTTGTGGGCACTTTGTTTTTGCCAAAGGGGATGACTATACACTTTTTGGCGTTTAGCTTGAGGCCATTGCTCTGGCACCAGTTGTCTGTTTCTATGAGGCCCTTTTGGAGGAAGCTTGTGTTGACTGGAGAGTCGATTATGGCGCCCAGTTTGCAGTCATCTGCGAACTTGGTCAGCCACAGTCCTTCCATGTTGGCCTGTACCTACGAGAAATATATACCGAACAAGAGAGGTCCCAGGACTGAGCATTGTGGGATGCCACTTGTAACTGGTTTGGAGTCTGACATGGCTCCAGCAATTCTAACCATGTGGGTTCTGTCCTTGAGCCAGTTTGCAACGCATCTAGTGACATAGGGGTTTATATTTAAGCTGGTGAGCTTATCTATAATGCCCGAGTGGGGTATTGTATCGAAGGCTTTTGCGAGGTCCAGGTAGGCTGTGTGGACCACCTTCCCCTCGTCAATGGCCTTGGTGACTGTTTCAAAGAAATCGACCAGGTTTAAGAGGCACGATCTGCCCTTAACAAAGCCAAACTGGGTAGGATACAGTGTCTGTAGGTCCCCAATATCTTTATTTATGAGGTCCATGAAGATCCTTTCCATAGCTTTGCAGACCAAGCTAGTCAGGCTTATGGGGCGATAGTTTCCAGGATCCGTTGAGGCACCGCCTTTGTGGAGAGAGACCACTGTTGCTGTACGCCACTCTTTGGGTACATATCCTGTAGTAAGGCTGAGATTGAACAGTAGTTTTATGTTTGGGTTTAGCTCTTCTTGGAGTTCATGTAGGATGCAGCCTTGGACACCGTTTGGTCCCATTGATGCTGTTTTTTTTCTTTTGAGAGGGCAGCTCTTACCTGAGCATCTGAGATGTCAGGGGGGCAGCACTCTGCTGGTATAGATATTTGCCCTTTTGGTGGGGAGGGGGGAAAGAAGTTTGCGTTGAACCTGTCAGCTAGGATGTTGGCAATGTCTGTCGGTTCGGTGTATTTTTTGTCATTTTGGACTAATTCTGAGCATATCTGGGAATTCCCACTCAGGTTCCTAACATAACTAAAGAAAGCCTTGTGGTTATCCTTAGTGTCCTGTGCAAGTTTTCTCTCGAAGCTGGCCTTAGACAATTTTATGAGTGCCCGTAGTTTTTTGCTAATACTGATCAGAGATGCCTTCCCTTTTTGGAATTTTGCTCTATCATGTAGTAGCTTTCTTCCTCTATTGTATAGTTTGTTTATGGCTGGGGTCCACCAGACAGGACGTCCGCCTTTGGAGGATTGGGTCTTGGTTTTATTTGGGATTACATGATTCATGCTTTCCTGAAGGTGTTCATAGAATGCGTTTATAAATGGATTCTGTGGTCTGGGCCATATTTTCAACAGGCCTGGGGGCTTTGAAGAATTACACCTCGGTTTTTAAGGAGTGTGAAATTTGCTTTAGAAAAGTTTTTCACTGTGGTTTTCAGGGCAGGGGGTGGAGTCAGGATGTGAATATCCAGTGAGATTAGTTTATGGTCTGATCTTACCAGTGAGGGATACACTTCTGGTCTGGAGCATAGAGTCCCCACGTTGGTGATGATCAGGTCCAGTATGTTTTCCCCTCTTGTGGGAGTGGTAACAAGTTGTTCCATAGCATTTGAGTTTATAAATTCTAGGAACCTTTGGGCTAGGGTGTTGGAGCTAATGGAATGCTACCAGTCTATGTTTGGGTAGTTGAAGTCGCCCAATATAATGGTGTTTGGAGAGACCTTCATATTTTTCAGTGTTCTCATGAAGGCCGAGTGGGGTTCCTGGGTTTGGGAGGGTGGTCTGTAGCAGGCTATAAACTGGAAGGAAGTTTTACCCACTGTTAGTTGCACATGGATAGTCTCTGATGTTTCGTGTTGTGCCACCAACCTGGAGGTGTGGGTATCTTTGACGAATATTGATACTCCCCCTTCCTTTTGTGGTTCGGTCCAAGTTTTGGGGCTGAAAAACATGGTATGAGGTATAACCTGGTAGTGCTGGGGTGCTCTCAGTAGACTTGAACCAGGTTTCTGTTACTGCACAGATATTGATGTTCTCCATGCTAAGGAGAGTTTCGAGTGCATGCATCTTGTGGTTTAGACTTCTGGTGTTGAGTAGCATTACTCTTAGTTTCTTATCCCTTGTGATACCTATGGAGGTGGGTTTGTCTTTTGAGCCTTGCCTAAAAAAGGCACTATGGGGGTAGCAAGAGCCTTTGCCAATATCCGAAAGCCCAGGGCTGACAGGTGCAAGCCGTCCCTAGTGAAGCATCGTGGCTTGTCGAGCATGTCATGCCAGGCTGACAGGCATTGGATCCCCTTTGAATGACACCAATACTTAAGCCAATTGTTGAAATTGATCATCTTGTCTTCATATTGTGGCATCATTCTTGGTGAGGGTAAGATGCTACTCAAGGTCAGGGTGATACCGGCCTGGGCTACATGCTCAGAGAGCTCCTCTATGTCTCTTTTCATGTAGTCTAGGGAGGTACATCTCAGGTCATTCACACCAGCATGGACAATGACTGAGTCATATTTGTACTTGCCTTGGAATGACCTGAGTGCTTGTGTTATGTGGCGGATCCTAGCGCCTGACAGGAAGCTCACCGTGACCTTCTCCTTGTTCAGCCTGGTGAGCGGGCCGTCAGTGTGCCTGATGATAGAGTCACCTATTACAAGTGTATCAGGTGTGTTGTTTAGCCTTAAGGGCTGTGACTGTTCGGCACACTGGCGTTGTGAACTATGTGTTGCACTTGTTTTGTTTTGGGGTAGCAGTTGCTTGGGTGTCTGCTTTGGAGGTCTCTGCTGCTTAGGCAGATTTTTATTTAGAGCCTCCGAGTATGTTTTTGTGTGTTTATGTGTTTGATTTGCTGTCATGGTAGGTCTATGTGAGACTGGAATTGTAGTGAGTGTGGTTTCCTTCTCCTCCTGACTGGTTTTGCCAGTACTGAGTTGAGAGAGCTTAGCCTCCAGTATGGCTATATGGTTGCATCTCTCACATGTGTTGGAATTTGTTGGGAGGAGGAGAGGGTTGTCTGTGTACATGAGGCAGTTGTAACATTGCCTCAAGATTCCCAGATTCACCAGCTGGACTGGAGAGGAGATTGACAACTGACCTTTGGACATGCTAGAATAGTATTGGGAATTCCTTTATAATTGAAAAAAAGAGCCAATGGGGAACAATGTACTCAAGGGTAGTTTGTGAGGGTGTAGTGCTTTTAATATTTTAGTGCTGACTTATATAATTGCTTTAGTGAGCAAGTGCCAGGTAACTTAAATGCAATGTGTTACAGGTGACTTAAATGCAAAAATGACAAACAGTAACTTTCTTTCAAGTGAAAAATGATAATATTACTACAGTTCTATGTAGTCACCCTGTGCATCAACACCATGTTATCCTGTTCCTGCATCAATGTGACAGATTGCAGGAGGTGGCACAGTTTCATCATATGCACAGGGTGTGTACTTGGTATGCCTGAGTCTGCCACTGATACATCCAATCGACATGTATGTGTGTGTGTGTTAGTGAGGGACAACTGTACAACATGGGGCAATGTTGATGCGGTGTGTGTGTGTATGTGTTAGCCCTAGGTGTTAGCATTATGCATGTGTGTATGCATGCACACAGTTTCACCTCATGGCTGCCATATACGGGTGTTTGTGGACAGCCACAGACTGTACCTGCCAGGTCATACAGATCACTGTCTCTGGCCATGGACACGGTACCTGTGCCTGGTAGGGGTGCTACGGACAGTATCAGGTACTAAGATAGACTGGGAGCTGTCATCAGAAGCAGTTGGTTGATGACTGAACACATGTCCCTGCTGGGACTGTCCAGAGCCATGTGCACGTGGTCTCCTTGGGCGGTCTGATGACAGCACAGACTCAGCATTGCTAGGGCTGGTACTGGCACTATGGGAGGGGCTGCAGGTTTGTTGTCATCTGCGATGACTGCCAGCTGCTGATGTTGCTGGCATATGTCCACGTCGACGCCTCAACTGTCCTGCATTGCCCTGGCTCATGGACATGTAATTGTGGTACAGATCTAATGTGTCCCCCAAACTTCTGTCAATGACCTAGCCAACAGTACGGATGGCAGCCGCAATGTCACGCATAGTGTCATTCATAGCAGTGCGATGTGCTCTAAGCTCCCTCAGACCCTGTCTGGTGTACCGTTCCATATGTGCCTGTGCCTGCATTACAGCCCGTAACATAGCTGAGGTTGAAAGACCTCTGTGGGCACTTCTGACAGGGGCAATATGACCACGGATGCTCCCACAAGAACCCCTGGTCATCTGCCTGTGTGGTACCATGTCAGGACTCTGGCCATGGCTGCTGTGAGGGGATGCATGTGCCACTGATACCACATTACCCTGGTCAATGCCCACTGTATGTGGTCCCTCAGCTAAGGACATTGGTGACAATGGATGTCTCGGCAGGATGACTGTGCGCATTGATGGGGTTGACTGCTATGTACTGTCGATATGCTGACCAACAACAGACCCTGACACACCTCCCTGTGCCATTACACATGTATCATCATTATCACTATCCCCAGCAGTGGCTTCAGTTTCCCTGCTGCACAACACCAGAGCAACAGCAGAACCTGTGAGAGGAAGACAGGAAACACAGTTTACAATGTGTACACAATGTTGCCACAGATGCACATGGGCACATGCACACATGCACACATGGGCACATGCACACATGGGCACATGCACACATGCACACATGCACACATGCACACATGGGCACATGCACACATGCACACATGTGCACATGCACGCATGCGCACATGCACACATGAGCACATGCGCACATGGGCACATGCGCACATGCACACATGCACACATGCGCACATGCAGACATAGGCACATGCACACTCCTCAGTACATGAGATACAAACACACACAAACACACCTGCAATCCAACACATAACAATACTGTTTGAGGGTATTATTACTATTATTATCATTAATATTAAAAGTATTGTTATTACACACTCACCAGCATGGATTGGCTGCCTTGCTGTTACTCCAGAGGGACCTGCACAAATAAGACAGTTATTGTCAGTGGGCACAACTGTGCCATTGATACTGTGAGTATGATACAGTACAGTAGTACAACAGTTGGTTTTCACAAGTGTACTGCTGATATTGAGAATATCAATCTTGCACAATACTGTCCAGAATAACAGCTACAAACACAGTACACACCTCACACATGCATAAACTACCAGTGCAGAGAACAGTCAACTACAGATATGACATGTTACCTGCACACTCCATGTCCACATGCTGGGTGGCTCCAGCCTCCATCATTACACATGTCTGTGGATGTTGTTGTTGTTGGGCTGGAGCCACAACACTTAGGAGGAGCTCCTCCAGTCTGGTGAGGGGAGGTGTATAGATGCCCCACCACCTGTGGCAAGCTGTTGCCTGCGGATATCAGAAGCACGCTGATGGACATTTCTAATTAAATCACTACAGTGATGGCGTACCTGCTCATATATCCGGTTATGCATGCCTATGTCATTTACCCGACGGACAAGGTCTTGCCACAGTGCAGCCCTCTCCTGCTGGTTCTGGCTGGTCCGGGAAAAGAGTGTTGAAAAATCCCGCACCAGGCTCTGGTGTATCCCCTCATCCTCTGCTGCCGAATAACAGGGGTTGCGCTGATGCACCATCTCCCTGGAAGGAAAAGGAAAATATGTGAGCAAGTAACATGGCACACATAATACTCTACTGTACTGATATCACTGAACTGCCATATATAGCATATGCCTGTCTATCAGGGGATACACATGTAAATTACCACATATCATTGCTCAACCAACAACTGTGTGACAGTGCCTGCCACACTCCTTACAACAAACTAGTATACACCAGCACTCAGCACACTGTTTGAGGTCCAATGCACAACCTCACACTGGGGGTATGTGTTAAGGTAATGGATGGGGAATATTGTCATCCCATGCAATGCATGCAATGCACAGTTACAATTTCAATGGTAATGCACCCTAGTCTTTGTGGCCATACCCCTACCTACACCGCAGTCATATACATGGAACCACAGCACAACATATGGCAATGTAGTATGTTTGTATCCCAATAACTGACATCTTTCTCTGGCCTCACACCAAGGACACACACTACCATGACAGACACAAAGTCATGCTGAGCAATCACACCATTACAGACCTTGCACACAGTCAGTGGCGCACTCATTCCACCTCACATAGTTGGTATTGCAATGAGTACATGTGTGTGTGCATTGTGTCATAGGTAGGTAGTATGCTATTGGCCCTGGGCCTAAGGCAGCATACTGTTAGCAACCTTCAACTACATATGTATGTCCAGCCTTCACTAACAGTTGCAGTATGTCCCTTGCCCTATGCACATCTTCATATAAATATAGATACATAGGTTCATAGGTTCATAGGTTTATACTAGGCTATCTGCCCTAAGGCATTTATAAGCCTAGCCCAAATTTTTGTGGCTTACGCCACCTTTTATATGAAAAAATACTGTGCCCATTAGTTTGTTGTGCCTCTGTCCAGCAGTGACACAGAGATGATTCCCACTGTAAACCTACGATCTCCCATCCACAGGTCTAGATTTCTCTTGAACAGAGTCAGCGAGGTGCTCTGCCTCACATGGACCGGGATTTTATTCCACAGCATAGGGAGTCTCTGAGTGATAAATCTATCCCTCCAGCATGTCATATTTATATCCGTGCTAAGGTTTAAGTCGCTTGCTCTAGTGGTTTTGGTGGATTTGGATTTTTTGAGGTGGAGCATGTCCATTAATTCCGGGTTGGACATGGCCTTGTATGTCAGGCACATGTCACCTCTGAGCAGACGGTATGCGACTGAATAGAGCTGGAGTTTCTTCAATCTGGCAGCATATGACAGATTTTGGAGTCCCTTTATCCTTTTGGTGAGGAACTTTTGGGGTTTCTCCAATTGCTGCAGATGTCGGGTGAGATACATCCCGAATGGGGCATTGTACTGATCATTGGTCTGATAAGTGAAGAGTACAGGGAACAATGACCTCACTAGATCTGGATGTGAATCCCTTCATGATCAGGTGGGCAATGTAGAAGGTCTTTCTAACCACTTTAGCAATGAGTGTCAAAAGAAAGGCCACTGTCAACCTGGGTCCCCAGGTCCCTGATAACCTCTTCTGTGCTTAGTGGATTGCCACCTATATGGTAGCTTGGGGTTACCTTGTTTTTCCAAGGGTGACTATACATTTTTGGCGTTTAACTTCAGGCCATGGCTCTGGCACCAGCTATCTGTTTCCGTGAGTCCCTTCTGAAGGATATCCGTGTCCGATGCACTTTCCACTGTGGCGCCCAGTTTGCAGTCGCCTGCCAACTCTGTCAGCCAAAGTCCTCCCATGTTGGCCTGTACTTGAGAAGTAGAGGCCAAACAATAGGGGGCCAAGGACCGAGCCCTGTGGGACACCACTTGTGACCGGCTTGGAGTCTGACACAGCGCCAGCAACTCTAACCCTGTGGGTTCTGTCCTTAAGCCAGTTTGCAACCCATCTTGTGACATATGGGTTTACATTTAAGCTGGTAAGTTTTTCTACAATACCCGAGTGGGTATTGTGTCGAAAGCCTTGCAAGGTCAAGGTAGGCTGTATGGACTGCCTTTCCTCATCAATGGCCTTGGTGACTGTTTCAAGAAGTTGACCAAGTTCAAAAGGCATGATCTTCCCTTGACAAAGCCAAACTGGGTCAGGTCCAATGTCTGCAAGTCCCCTATATCTTTGTTTATGAGCTCCATTATAATCCTCTCCATAGCTTTGCAGACTAGACTTGTTAAGCTTATGGGGCGGTAATTACCAGGGTCCGTGAGAGGCGCCGCTTTGTGGAGTGGGACAACAGTTGCCGTGACGCCACTCCTTGGGCACGATCCTGTGGTAAGGCTGAGATTAAACAGCTGCCTTATGTGCGGGTTTAATTCCTCATTTAGCTCGTGTAGCACACCGCCGGGGACACCATTCCCTCCCATTGATGCTGTGTTTTTAGCTTTAGAGAGAGCAGCTTTCACCTGCACATTTGAGATGTCCGGGAGGCTACACTCGGCTGGGATAGTTATCTCTCCTTTAGGGGCGGGGAGGGGGTGAAGTTTGCACTGAACCTGTCTGCCAGTATGTTGGCAATGTCTGTGGGTTCAGTGATTTTTGTATCATTTTGGACTAATTCTGAGCATATCTGGGAGTTTCCACCCAGGTTCCTAACATAGCTGAAAAAGGCCTTATGATTGTCCTTTGAATCCATGGCAATTTTTCTTCAAAATTGGCCTTAGTTGATTTTATGAGTGCTCGTATTTTTTTACTAATAATGATCAGGGGTGACTTCCCTTTTATGGATTTTGTTCTATCATGTAATAGCTTTCTCCTCTTATTGTAAAGTTTGTTAATGGCTGGGGTCCACCAGACTGGACGTTTGCCCTTTGTGGAAAGAGTCTTGGTTTAATTTGGGATTGCCTGATCCATGCAGTCCTGGAGGTGTTCATAGAAGGCATTTGTAAGGGCTTCCGCAGCTTTGGGTTGTGGTTTCCACTGGCTCAGGTGCCTTGAATGATACCACACCAGTCTTGAGTAGTGTGAAGTTTGCTTTAGAGAAGTTCTTCACTATGGTCTTTTTTGTTTGGGGTAGGGGCGGGATGTGGATTTCCAGTGAGATTAGTTTATGATCAGATCTCACCAATGAGGGATATACTTCCGGTGTAGAGCATTTTGTCCCCATGTTTGTGACAATGAGATCTAGTATATTTTCTCCTCTCGTGGGAACAGTGACTAGCTGTTCCATGGCATTTGAATTTATGAACTCCAGGAACCGTTGGGCTAGAAAGTTAGGGCTTGAGTAATGTTCCCAGTCTATATTCGGGTAGTTGAAGTCACTCAATATGATGGTGTTTGGAGATACATTTATACCCTCCAGTGTCTTCAAGAAGGCTGTGTGGGGTTCCTGAGTTTGATAGGGTGGCCTGTAGCATGCTACAATTTGTAGAGCAGTTTTGCCTATGGTTAGTTGCACCTGGATGGTTTCCAAAGCTTCGTGCGTTGCCACCAACCTGGAGGTGTGGGTATCCTTTATGAATATGGATACACCTCCTTTGTGGTGTGGTCCAGGTTTTGGGGCCGAACGCATGATATGAGGTAAAACCTAATAGTGCCGGGGTGCTCTCAGGAGCCTTGAACCAGGTTTCAGTTACAGCACAGACATCAATGTTCTCCATACTGAGAAGGGCCTCGAGTGTGTGCATTTTGAGATTTAGACTTCTGGCATTGAGCAGCATTACCTCAGTTTCTTCCCATTTTTGTTTTCTAGGGTGGTAGGTTTAGAATTTGAGCCTTGCCTAAAAAGGCACTATGGGGTGGCAAGAGCCTTAGCCAATATCCGAATCCCAGGGGTGACAGGTGCAAGCCGTCCCTTGCGAAGCAGCGTGGCTTGTCAAGCATGTCATCCCAGGCAGACAGACACTGGATCCCTTTGAATGACACCAGACATTAAGCCAATTGTTAAAGCTGATCATCTTGTCTCTATATTGTGGCATCATTCTTGGTGAAGGAAGGATACTGCTCAGGGTTAGGTCATACCTGCCTGGGCTACATAATCAGAGAGCTCCTCTATGTCTCTTTTCATGTAGTCCAGGGAGGTACGCCTCAGGTCGCTCACACCAGCATGGACAATGACTGTGTCATATTTGTACTTGCCGTGGAGTGACCCGAGTGCTTGTGTTACGTGGCGGATTCTAGCGCCCGATAGGCAGCTTACTGTGACCCTCTCCTTGTTCAGCCTGGTGAGTGGGACGTCAGTGTGTCTGACTATGGAGTCACCTATGACAAGTATATTTGGTGTTGTATTTGGCCTTAAGGGCTGTGACTGCTTTGCACACTGCTTTGTGGTTTATGTGTTGCTTGTGGGGTGTCTTGAGGTAGCAGTTGTTTGGGTGTCTGCTTTGGATGCCTCTGCTGTTTAGGTAAATTTTTACTCAGAGCCTCCGAGTATGTCTTTGTGTGTTTTTGTGTTTGATTCAGTGGAGTGGTAGCATTATGTGAGGCTGGTTTTGTGGTGTGTAGTTGCCTTCTCCTCCTGTCTGGTCTTGCCAGTCCTGAGTTGAGAGAGCTCAGCCTCCAGTTTGGCTAAATAGCTGCATCTCGCAAGTATTTGTGTTATGTGGGAGGAGGAGAGGGTTGTCTGTGTACATGAGGCAGTTATAACATTGCCTCAAGATTCCCAGATTCACCAGCTGGACCGGAGAGAAGATTGACAACTGACCTTTGGACATGCTAGAATAATATTGGGAATTCCTTAATTGAAAACAAGGGCCAGTGGGGAGTGAGGGTGTAGTGCTTTTAATTTTTAGTGCTGACTTATATAATTGCTTTAGTGAGCAAGTGCCAGGTAACTTGAGTGCAATGTGTTACAAGTAACTAAATGCAAAAACGACAAACAGTAACTTTCTTTCAAGTGAAACAAGGAAATAAGTACAGTAAGCAATGCAGATATCACTAGTGATCCACAGAAGCACTGAGAAGCTATGTATTAGGTGGAATTAGCTTCCAGGGAAATAACAAGCAAACAAACAACAAGCATATAAACAAAGCTAGATTCAGCAGGCCTGAATCTAGTCTATGCTAGAGCAAACCAGGTGAACCAATTTCAGTAAGATACAGTTCAAATATTCAGGCACTATAAACCTCTAACCAGCAATTCCCAGCTCAGAAGGGCAGAGTCCAGCCTCTTCTCCCACAAGAGTGCAGACCACGAACCTTCTTAATGTAAAATAACTGGCCTGAAGCCCAAGTGCCTAAACCAGAACTAATACACTTGGACACTGGGCTCGCAATCAGCAGTTCCCAACTTAGAAGGATGAAAGCTACCTGTCCTGCCACCACAGTGCTTGCCACAAACCTTCCTAATGTAAAACAACTGGTCTGAAGCCCAAGTGCTTAATCCAAAAGACTTGAATGATAGATACACTTTAATCAAGTTACAACCAAGCAGTAATAAATACCATTGAATACTTTAGAGAATGTCTGGATTAGTGCTCAAGTTACACAAACAAAGCTAGATCCAGCAGGCCCGAATCCAGTCTATGCCACAGCAAACAAGGCGCACCAACTTCAGTAAAAAACAGTTCAGATATGCATGCACTATAAGCCTTTAACCAGAAATTCCCAGCTCAGAAGGGCAGAGTCCAGCCTCTCCTCCCACAAGAGTGCAGACCACGAACCCTCTTAATGTAAAATAACTGGCTTGAAAGCCCAAGTGCTTAAACCATAATTAATACACTTTTAGAATAACAGACACTGAGCCCTCAATCAGCAGTTCTTAACCTAGAAGGATGTAAGCTACCTGTTCTGCCACAACAGTGCAGACCACAAACCCTCTCAGTGCAAAACAACTAACTGGTCCGAAGCCCAAGTGTTTAAACCAAAAGGCTTAGAATGAGTTACACCAAGCAGTAATAAATACAATTGAGTATTTTAAGATGATGCAAAAGTAAAAAGAAGTAGGTAAAAACACAAGTACAGTAAAAGCAGATGAATTTTTTTTTTTTTTTTTTTTAGTACAGCAAGACTGCTAACACATATGGAGGGTTCACAGTATGTAGATTATTAGATTAGGTACTTTACATTACCTTTGTTTCTGACTGCTGTTTTGGATGTCTTGCTGCTGGCTGTCTTGCTGCTGGCTGTCTTGCTGCTGGCTGTCTTGCTGATGGCTGGATTGCTGATGGCTGCCTTGCTGCTGGCTGGCTTGCTGCTGGCTGGCTTGCTGCTGGCTGGCTTGCTGCTGGCTGCCTTGCTGCTGGCTGGCATGCTGATGGCTGGCTTGCTGCTGGCTGCCTTGCTGCTGGCTGGCTTGCTGATGGCTGGCTTGCTGCTGGCTGGCTTGCTGATGGCTGGCTTTATGCTGGCTGGCTTGCTGATGGCTGCCTTGCTGCTGGCTGGCTTGCTGCTGGCTGGCTTGCTGCTGCTGTCTTGATGTTTTTTCTTTTTATTATATTTTTTAGTCTCTCTCTCTCTCTCTCTCTCTCTCTCCCTGCAGTTGCTGCAACGATATTATTGCATGCGTGGACTGGGAGTACAGGCTGCTTTTGTAGGTATCTGCACATGTGCATGTGATGGCCTCTGCACCAAATGTTAGCCAGCATTTACTGATTGCATGCAGCCTGCTGTGTGGTAATTGCAGTTTTCACTGTGATGTCAGGACAGTGCTATAAAATGTTAGGTTAGGTAGGCGTAGCCCTTTCAGTTTTTAAAGGTGGGGACCATGCTGGTTTGCTGTGGACACTGTTCTGTGAGTGTAAAGGTTGGTATGTCTCTCATATCTAAGGCTGTGTTGTAGGCACTGAAATGCATGTTGTACTGAAACCTGACTGTTGCTTCTTCCAGTTCATTCTTCTCAGTGTGTATGTTAACTGACACCTAATAATACTAATACTGTTTACATGGGAATATGTGTTTTCCTGTGGGACTTGTGGATTAACTGGTATACAACAGTAGCTCTTACAATTTGTTGCTATGGCTTCACTGTTTAGCCTTTACATTCACACCTTGAAGGCCTGCTAAGTGTCTTTACTGGAATGTGTTGCTATGGCTTTCCTATTTTCCATTTACATTCACTCCTTGTAATGCATGATATATTTATTTCAGCAGCAATTTCTTATATGTGTGGTGTGGTTTGGTGGTACTGCATGCAGTCTGGTAAGGCCAAGGTGTGGGGTTTGACACCTATAAGGGTATCTTATTTTGCTGCTGAGCAGTAGTGGGGCCTTGTACTTTGTACTAACAGTTATGAATATCAGGCACATGCAGTGCTTGTAAACTGCTATACTGTCCTTATTTTATTAGATGGCTACATCCTTTGATATTTCTGGGTTGTACTCCTACATGAGGGTGTGCTTGTGGAAGCAATTCGACAGCTATTCACAGAGTGTGTGACAGCAGACAGAATGATGTGCCTGTGAGTTTCTGACACTTGCAGGCCTCAGATCCTCTCAGGTGTATATTTTAGCAGCCTCAGGGAATGGTACATATCAGTGGGATACACCCGTGATATATTTAAAATATTCTGCAGTTGTGACTGTGGGGTATTTTGAGCATATGTATTACTACACCATTTCTGACATGCAAGTAGTGTGTACTTTAACTAATTGAGAGTTACCATTACTTGGGATTCCACACCTTTCTGCCTACTGTTAGTACATTTCACAGGGAGTCAGTGGGGCACAGTTAACATTTGTTTGCAATTCAGGAACATCCCTGTGAATCAGTCACAGTTGCGAGGTCTGGCCTCTTACCTATTCAAATATGGCGGTGTTTATCCTGCTCTGATAGTGTGTGTGGTTTGCAAGGTGCTACTGTCACATTATTACCTACTAGCATGGCTGTTTCTCTTATCACACTAATGTAATGCAATTCCACAAGAATTGCCAGTAAAGATACAAGACAAGCTTTGTGTAATAGCCTTCCTATATTCCCTTTACATTCAGTCCTACTATTTCATAATATATTGCTTTCAGCACTAAATTCTTGTATGTCAGTCATGGCTTAGTGGTAGGTCATGCAGACTATGTTTCCAAGGTCCTGGGTTCGAGACTGACAGAGGCATTTTATTTTGCTGCTGAGCAGACTACAGGCCTTGTCATTCAGAGTGACTAAGGCACTTTTAAGCAGGTTAGCGCTGACTTGCGCGATGCTCACACATGCGCACTGTCACTTAGCTTTGCGCACACACGTTTAGCTAAGAGCACACAAGCGCATACCCGCTGACTACTGCTTAAAAGTGCTTACTCTCGTGCACACCTGCGCTAATTTCTTTTAAAGAAAAGAAAATGGGGAGATAGGAAAGTGGTGAAAAAGTGGGCACAAAGAGGGTAGGACAGTAGGAAAACAAGCTTGGGATTTGCAGGAAGTATGTAGGAAAGGCCCATAGCTGCCCATTTCTTTATCAGCAACAGCTGTGAATATGTGTGTAATTTGGTGTGAAATTTGAAACCTTCCACCCCTGATAGAGGGGTGAGGACAACAAAATATGTTGTGCAGCCAATTGTAATTACCAGTTCACATGTCCAGCAGACATGTCTGCAAAATGGGCAGCTATGTATGGGGCGTAATTTTTTTTGTGAGAACAGAGTGCCCTTTTTTAATTTTTTTTTCAGGTGAGAGTGGAATGTGGGGTACAGGAAGTAGGTATATTTGGGGAGGTAGGTAGGGAAGGTTAACAGACAAGACAAACAAGACGAATACAGGGGTGGAGTATGACACATGTGGGGGGGGCACAATTGACGGGGACGGATAATTGGATATCGTGAGCCTATTAGCCCACAGATGGCAACAGTGGAACTGAGATCCCCACCCATGGGCAGTTGCCACTGCGCCTTCACTGCCCAGAATGGGGCTGTGCTGGGGGCTGTGTATGATGGGCAGGCACACCCGTGAGTTGCACCACCCGTGCCTCAAGCTGGTGTAGGGGTTCAAGCACAGAATGCCTGATCTCGCTACGCACCACAGACCGGACACTTTGGAGGGTGAGTGGACGTTCTCCTTCGGCCACGCTTGCAGAGGGGGGATGAGCCCCATCCCCTGCAGCGCTTCCACCTGAAGGTGGCACAGGGCCACCAGAGGAGGTTCCGGCCTGGACACTAGTGCCAGGTGCACTTGCCAGCTGAGGTGGGAGAGGTGGGTCCGCTGGAACCCGCCTTCCCTGTTGTCCTATGTTTAGCAATATTTAATGACATTTTGGGTTAGTAACAAACAATACCATTCAAAATTAGTTGTAACAGCATGCATCAGTATTCCCATTAACCAAACACCCATGAATTACAAACATTGAACAGCAAGCATAACACATGCATATTTTGAACAACAGTACACAATCCAACAGCATGCAGGGTTGATTGATGGCAACAGGC